>NW_017198811.1:0-29985 GCF_001704415.2 Capra hircus | reverse complement strand
GCTGCATTTCAGGGGTGCATAGGATAGTGTTCCTGTCCTTCTGGAGCATATCTGAGGGGGATAAGACCAACTGCCCCTACTTTTTCCAGCAGTCTGGGTTTTGCAACCCTCAACTCTTAAATTGAGCCATCTAACTTTCCGTGGTTTGTCTCTTTTGTTAAACTTTTATCTATTCTGCATCATTTCTTTTATTTATACATTGTCTTCCCAGGATTAAATGGTTTGCTGGATTCCCCTAGCCTCCTAGAAGTACATGTCCAGACCCTTCTAAGAATATCTCTACTCATGACTTTATAGGGTATATGTCCTGAGAAGGGTTCTTTAATGGTGTACCAGGATTGGGCCAAATAGTTTGTTGGCTAAGAAAAAACAGAACTTCTTAAATAAAATTAACCATTCTCCTAAACATTTAAAATTCTAATTTTAGCATATATGTTATAATGTGTGTGTGTGTGTGTGTGTGTGTGTGTGCGTAGTCACTACATTGTTAGTATATTTACATTTACTTGTGGGTGTGTAGTAACATTTTTTGCTGATAAGTGTATGTAGAAAGCACTGCTTAGTGAAATGACTTTCAGAATCCCATCATACTCCTGGAACATTCTGTACCTTGAGATGACCCATCACAAATTTTTGCATCAGGAGGTTCCACTTGGACTTTTTAAATATGGAAAGGTGTCCCATGTCATGTTGCAGAAATGAACCCTGAGCCTAGAAGAGACAGGGTTACTGTCAGAGAAGTTGACAAGCTTAAGAAGAAAGTAGTAAGTGAGCCCTCTGGTAGACTTGGGAACCCCTGGGAATATTGAGAGATCTCTGTGTGTATCTGTCTCACTTGCTGTGTTCTTTCCCATCTCTGTGCCTTTGCACAGGTGGTTCTGTTAGCTGACAATACTCTTCTCTCAACTGTCACAATCTCCAGTGTGGAATGGAAGGAGGATGCCTTTGGAGTCAGGCTGACTAGGCTCTAAACTGTCCTTCACCACTTTACAAGTTATACAACTCTTGGCAAGCTAGTCGGTACCTCTGAACTCAGTTCTTTGTTTGAGAAGCGGGGATTATAATATACCTTGCTCATTAAGCTGTTTTGCAGCTGAATACACGTAAAATTCCTGATAATGCTAAGCAGTCAAATATTTGTTTCCTTTCTTGATTCCAAAAGTTGTTTTCAAAGAATAAACCAAGATGACTTTTCAAGAAAAAAATGAGCAGATAAAATTTTGTAATTAACACTGATGTTAATTCTCCATGAAATCATCCCCAGTTGCCTCAATTAGAATTAGATAGCTCTTTCTGCTCCAACAGCACATGCTTGCTTCCTTTCCTTCTGCCTTATATCATATCTAGATATTTCAATGACCAGCTCCTCCCCTGGAAGACCGTTCCCCAAGTGCAGGGTCAGGTGCGTTTCCCTTTGTGTCCACAATACAGTGTTGTGGTCATAGAATGCCACCTTCAGAGATCTGCGCTTCATTCAAAGGACTTATCAATTGCCCTGCTACATGCCAGTTGCTGATTGCCATTTCTGGCAGAATACATGATCCTTCAGCTCAGTTCAGTCGCTCAGTCACCTCCAGCTCTTTGCGACCCCATGAATCGCAGCATGCCAGGCCTCCGTACATCACCAGCTCCCAGAGTTCACCCAAACTCACGTTCATCGAGTCGGTGATGCCATCCAGCCATCTCATCCTCTGTCGTCCCCTTCTCCTCCTGCCCCCAACCCCTCCCAGCATCAGAGTCTTTTCCAATGAGTCAACTTTTTGCATGAGGTGGCCAAAGTACTGGAGCTTCAGCTTTAGCATCATTCCCTCCAAAGAAATCCCAAGGCTGATCTCCTTTAGAATATACTGGCTAGATCTCTTTGCAGTCCAAGGGACTCTCAGGAGTTTTCTCCAACACCACAGTTCAAAAGCATCAATTCGGCACTCAGCCTTCTTCACAGTCCAACTCTCGCATCCATACATGACCACTGGAAAAACCATCCTATTACCATGTAATAATAAATAGACTCTCTTCATAGACTGGTGTATTGATAAGTATTGGTGAAATGAGGCTTTTGGCTAGGTCTCAGGAAATTTTTAAAAAAAAAATACAGATATATAACTTCTTTTTAGTAGAATCTATTTTTTTTTTAAGTGGAAGCATGTTTAGACAGCATGTATAAATAGTAATATATATATACACACACACACACACACACACACACACATATAGGTATAAATTAATGTGGGGCTTCCTTTCTTCTGGTGGCTAAGACAGAAAAGAATCTGCCTGCAATGTGGGAGCCTCGGATTTGATCCCTGGGTCAGGAAGATTCCCTGGTAAAGGGAATGGCAACCTACTCCAGTATTCTTGACTGAGGAAATCCATGGACAGAGGAGCCAGTTATAGTACATGGGGTCAAAAAGGTTGGAAACAACTGAGCGATTAAAAGAGAACAAAATAAGCTCGTGTGTGTGCCTATAGTCTTAACAAAATCATCGAACAACCATGAAAAATGTTGGTTGGTTAATGAACGAAAGACAAAGGTGAAGGTTACTTGGCCTAGAATGGAACTTCAGTTACTGACATTGTGCGGATAACGTCGGGCAAAGAGCAGCAACTGTCAAGGATATTTACCACATGCCAGTCTCTGTGCTAAGTACTCTACAGAGTAACTTGCTTAGTTCTCCTCACAATATTTCCATAAAAAATTGTTACCCCATGTTACAGATAACTTAGCTTGACAGGAAGTGCCAGGCAGCCACTGATACCAGTGTAAAGAGAGAAGAAAAATTCTGAGGCTTCCCGTAGAGCCACTGCCTGGGCTTAAGATACCTACTTACCTGAGCAACCGTGAGAAGAAAAGAAATGAACATTGTGATAAGCCAGCCACTGCCAAAATGCCACACTATTACCCAAGCCAGGGCCTCCAAAATCAAGATCTGGGCAAGGTGAAGGAAGAAGAACCCCAGGTTGGCATTGAACATATTCAAGGTCTCTAATGTCCTCCGCAGTTCTTGGAAATCTTCCACCAACCGGGACTGTGAAATAAGCATGCAAGAAAGGAATTAGTTCCTTCAGTGGAGAGGGAGCACAGATGAGCACATATTATTAATCTATTTTATCAGTGTATGATACCTTAATTTTATGAATAGACATTTATTTAATAAATATAATTGGGCATAATTTAAACAAGAAAACGAAACCTTAAAAAATTTAAAAAAAGCAAAATGCTTTAAACAAGTTATGATAATATTTTTTTTTTTTTCTGGAGAAGGGACAAATCAGTAGTGATTTGTAAACGCCTCAAATTGTATGGGACTTATAACTTACTTCTTTTTGGGGGATGGGGGGTTTAGTGAACAGATATATAACTTTAACAATTCTTTTTAAAACTAATTAATTAACCAAATCTGATGCAGATAATTTCTTTTGAGGTCTTTATTGAATTTGTGGCAATATTGCTTTTACTTTATTTTATTTTTTTTGGGGGGGGGCTGTGAAGCATGTGAGATCTGGATTCCCTGACGAGGGATCAAAGCTGCACCCCTGCATTGAAAGGAGAAGTCTTAACAACTGGGCTGCCAGGGAAAACCCCTTAAATTAATTTTCTACTTTTACAAACAAAAAGGTTTATTGAAGTTTTAGTTGATTAACAATATTGTATTGGTTTCAGGTGTACAGCAAATATATATATATTTATATATATATATATACACACATATTGTTTCCTCAGATTCTATCCCATTGTAGACCATTACGAGATATTGAATATAGATCCCTGCCGAACAGTGGTCCTTGTTGTTTGTCTGTTTTTGTATGTAGAAGTGTGTAGCTATTAATAATAATTGCCTTTTTAAATCAATGTGTTGTTTGATCTCGGATTATACTTTGGGGAACTTTGCTATCTATATGGATCTGTGTTACTTTCTATGTTATCAGCTATTTAGTGTGTGCAAAAGACTCCTTAATGAAAGATAGCATTCACTTAGATTAGCTCAAAGGATGAATTTCTTGTGAGATGCTCAGAAGCTCTGCAGGAACGAGGCAGGGTGTCCTGTGGTATTTGTGGTGTGTCTATTGGCTGAAGGAGTCCTCACTCTGTGTACATGTACTGTGCTTACATATGTATGTCAAGTGCCAGCATGGATTTATGAACTTGCACATACTCGAGAGTCAGCGAAGGCCTGGGAAGAAATATCTCCTTAGCTTAATAACTATAGTGGGTTTGAAACTCAGACTGTTGAGAAAGTGACCAGGGTGTAAGAATGAAAACTTGATTATTCAGATGTAAAAGAAAAGAGAAAATTTGAAATATTAATTAAAAAAAAAGCTATGAAAATCCTAGAAGCAAGAAAATTCATTTCAAAAGTCACTGATACTTTTAAATGATCCAATACCTGGGAAGGGTCTGGATGGGCTCATCTCTAAAGACCCCATGAACATCAGCATGCTGGTGGCCACAGATAACTTTAACAGATCACACAAGTGTGCTAGTCAACAAAAGGGTTCAAAATATAGTACTTAGGTGCAAAATCAAAAATGAAAGATGATCTCTGTTCATTTCCAAGGGAAACCATTCACTAGCAGAGTTATCCAAGTCTGTGCTCTGATCACTAATGGTGAAGAAGCTGAAGTTGGATGGTTCTCTGAAGATTTACAAGACCTTCTAGAACTACACCAAAAAAGGATGTTCTTTTTCATCATCAGTTCAGTTTAGTCGCTCAGTCGTGTCTGACACTTTGTGACCAAATGGACTACCACACACTAGGCTTCCCTGTCCATTATCAACTCTTGGAGCTTACTCAAACTCATGTCCATTTAGGTGGTGATTCCATCCAATCATTCTCATCCTCTGTCATCCCCTTCTCCTCCCACATTCAATCTATCCCAGCATCAGGGTCTTTCCAAATGAGTCAGTTCTTCACATCAGGTAGCCAAAGTATTGCAGTTTCAGCTTCAGCATCAGTCCTTTAAATGAATATTCAGGACTGATCTCCTTTAGGATGGACTGGTTGTATCTCCTTGCAGTCCAAGGGACTCTCAAGAAGTCTTCTCCAACATCACAGTTCAAAAGCATCAATTCTTCAGTGCTTAGCTTTCTTTCATCATAGGGGATTAGAATGCAAGGGAAGTCAAAAGGTACCTGGAGTAACAGGCAAGCTTGGCCTTGGAGTGCGAAATGAAGCTCAGCAGAGGCTAACAGAGTTTTCCCAAGAGAACAGACCGGTCATAACAAAACACCCTCTTCCAACAACATGATAGATGACTCTACACATGGCCATCACCATATAGCCAATACCAAAATCAGACTGATTATATTCTTTGCAGCCAAGATAGAGAAGCTCTATACAGTCAGTGAAAAACAAGACCAGGAGCTGATTATGGCTCAGATCATGAACTCCTTATTGCCAAATTCAGACTGAAATTGAAGAAAGTAGGGGAAACCACTAGGGCCATTCATGTATGACCTAAAGTGAATCACTTGCAGTCATACAGTGGAAGTGAGAAATAGATTCAAGGGATAACATCTGATAGACAGAGTGCGTGAAGAACTATGGACCTAGGTTCGCAAATTGTACTGGAGGTGGTGATCAAAATCATCCCAAGGACAATCACTGCAAAATGGCAAAGCAGTGTTTGACGAGCCCTTACAAATATCTGAGAAAAGAAGAGAAGTGAAAGGCAAAGGAGAAAAAGAAAGATATACCTATCTGAATGCAGAATTCCAAAGAATAGCAAGGAGAGACAAGAAAGCCTTCCTCACTGATCAATGCTAAGAAATAGAGAAAAACAATAGAATGGGAAAGACTGGAGATCTCTTCGAGAAAATTAGGGAAAATTTCATACAGAGATGGGCACAATAAAGGACAGAAAACCATATGGACCTAACAGAAGCAGAAGATATCCAGAAGAGGTATCAAGAATACAGAGAAGAACTATACAAAAAAGATCTTAATGAACCAGATAACCATGATGGTTTTGCGATCACTCACCTAGAGCCAGACATGCTGGAGTGTGAAGTCAAGTAGGCCTTAGGAAGCATCACTACCACAAAGGTAGCAGAGGTGATAGAATTCCAGCTGAGCTATTTCAAATCCTAAAAGATGATGCTGTTAAAGTGCTGCATTCAATATGCCAGCAAACATGGGAAACTCAGCAGTGGCCACAGGACCTGAAAAATCAATTTTCATCCCAATCCCAAAGAAAGGCAATGCCAAAGGATGTTCAACCTTCTGCACAATTGCAGTCACTTCACACGTTAACAAAAGAATTCTTAAAATTCTCCAATCTAGGCTTCAACAATACATGAACCAAGACCTTCCAGATGTTCCAGCTGAATTTAGAAGAGGCAGAGAATCCAGCAATCAAATTGCTAATATCTGTTGGATCATAGAGAAAGCAAGGGAATTCCAAAAGACATCTACTTCTGCTTCACTCACTGTGCTAAAGCCTTTGACCATGTGGATCACAGCAAACTGTGGAAAATTCTTCAATCGCTGGGAATACCAGACCACCTTTACCTGCCTACTGAGCAACCTGTATGTAGGTCAAGAAGTAACAGAATTGGACATGGAACAACTGAGTGGTTCCAAATTGGGAAAGGAGTACATCAAGGCTGTATGCTGTCACCCTGCTTATTTAACTTCTATGCAGAGTATATCATGAGAAATATTGGGCTGAATGAAGCAGAAGTTGGAATCAAGATTGCCAGGAGAAATATCAATAACCTCATATATGCAGATGACAGCACCCTTATGGCAGAAAGTGAAGAGGACCTAAAGAGCCTCTTGATGAAGGTGAAAGAGGAGAGTGAAAAAGCTGGTTTAAAATTCAAGATTCAAAAATGAAGATCATGGCAACTGGTCCCATGATTTCATGACAAATAGATGGGGTAAAGAATAAAAACAGTGACAGACTTTATTTTCTTGGGCTCCCAGATCACTGCAGACTATGACTGCAGCCATGAAACTGAACCTGGCTTGCTCCTTGGAGAAAAGACAAAACTAGACAACATTTTAAAAAGCAGAGACGTTACTTTGCCAACAAGTGTCTGTCTAGTTAAAGCTATGGTTTTTCTAGTAGTAATGAATGGATGTGAGAATTGGACTATAAAGAAGTCTGAGCATTGAAGAACTGATGCTTGAACTGTTGTGTTGGAGAAGACTCTTTAGAGTCCCTTGGACTGCAAGAAGATCAAACCAGTCAATCCTAAAGGAAATCAGTCTTGAATATCCATTGGAAGGATGTTGAAGCTGAAGTTCCAATTCTTTGACCACATAATAGGAAGAGCTGACTCATTGAAAAAGACCCTAATGCTGGGAAAGATTGAAGGTATGAGGAAAAGGGGACAACAGAGAATGAGATGGCTGGATGGCATCACTGACTCAGTGGATATGAGTTTGAACAAGCTCTGGGAGATGGTGAAGGACAGGGGAGCCTGGCGTGCTGCAGTCCATGAGGTCACAAAGAGTCAGACACAACCTAGCAACTGAACAACAGCAACAGGGTGTTTCCAAGCTTGGCTGATTTTACCATCACAGTCACTGTACTGTTGGGGATCACTAAAGCCCAGAAGAGTGATTAATGTGAAATCCTCAGCAAGTGATGGAAGCTGGACTTTAGCCTATACTTCCTGACATTCAGTTTTGTGCTCAAACACTAATTGTCTATATACATATCTCCGGGTAATCACAGATGCGCAAAGAAAATTCATATCAGCTCTTTATCCTCAGGGATCAACACTGTTTTAGATAATGAACAATTATAGCTCTCAAACCATGAATGGGATTATGTTTTCCTTAGAGAAAATATTTAGGGAAAACAACAAAGCTCTGCATCATTTCCTCTTTTACCCTAGTGCGTCCTGCCCTAAACGACTCTGTAAACTTAGAGGCTTGCAAGTTACTTGCGTGACTGCTGAGTTTATGATAATTGTAGTCTCTAAAGTTTAGTGAACATTTTCTACATTCTGGCACTGTTCTAAGCACTTTAAATGCCTTTAACTCCTTTCAGTAATCTCCCAATAACACTTATATGGTTGATTCTATTGTTGCTATTTCACACAGAGAGACACTGAACCACAGACAGGTTTGGTAACTGGCCTAGACTCGTATCCAACAGTCTCAAGCCCTTCAAAGTCAGGGTTCCAAGACGGATGGGGCCATGGTGGAAAGTTGTGACCAAACATGTCAGAAGGGAATGGCAAACAACTTCAGCATTCTTGCCTCAAGAATCCCATGAACAGTATGAAAAGGCTAAAGCTATGACACTGAAAGATGAGCCCCCCCCAGGTAAGGAGGTGTCCAATATACTACTGGGAAACTGTGGAGAAATAGTACCAGAAAGAATATGAGACTAGGCCAAGGCAGAAATGACACCCAGTTATGGATGTGTTTAGTGGGGAAAGTAAAGCCTGATGATGTAAACAACAATATTGCCATAGAGACCTGGAAAGTTAGGTCCATGAATCAAGGTAAACTGGACATGGGCAAGCAGGAGATGGCAAGAGTGAACATCAACATTTTAGGAATCAGTGAACTACAATGTAAGGGAATGGGTGAATTTAATTCATATGACCATTGTATCTACTACTGTGGTCAAGAATCCCTTAGAAGAAATGGAGTAGCTCTCATAGTCAACAAATGTTAACTTTGCCAACAAATGTGCATATAGTCAAAGCTATGGGTTTTCCAGTAGTCAGGTTTGGATGTGAGAGTTGGACATGAAAGAAGGCTGAGCATCAAAGAATAGTTGGTTTTGAACTGTGGTGTTGGAGAAAACTCTTGAGCGTCCCTTGGACAGCATGGAGATCAAACCTATCAGCCCTATAGGAAATCAACCCTGAATTTGCATTGAAATGACTGATGGTTAGGCTGAAGCTCCAATATATTGGCCACCTGATGGAAAGAACTAACTCATTGTAAAAGACCCTGGTGCCAGGAAAGGTTGAGAACAGGAAGAGCAGAGGGCGACAGAGGATGAGATGGTTGGATGGCATCATGGACTCAATGGACATGAGTTCAAGCAAACTCTGGGAGATAGTGAAGGAACATGTAGGCCTGGTGTGCTGCAGTTCACAGGGTCGCGAAGAGTCAGGCATGACTTACTGACCGAACAACAATATCTCGACTCCTACACCTTGTCATAGGAACCGGGCTGTGTCCAGGCTGTGTGCCTGATGGCCCACTCGTCTCAGTACCGTGCGTTGCTTCCTGACACACAGCCTTGAGGGAAGCACATGGACCTCAGGAGTGAACCTAAGTATTCGTCTTGGGCCTGCACTTAACCAGTCCTCTTTCCTCAGATTCCTGCTATCCCCTTGTGAGTTTGTTTCTTCATTTCTTAAGATGGAAATATAATTCATATTCTTTCTGCCACACAGTGATATCTGGATCACCACCTTGTACAAAGTATTTCAAAAGAATGGTACAATTGTAAGCTGTTTTAAAACATGAAGTGCAAAAAAAAAAAAAAAGGCAAAAAAAAAAACCAAACAACAACAAAGAAGCGCTTAATATTACCCTAAAATCCCTTTAAGCTTTGTGTGCAACCATTCTAGTGAATTCTAGTCTTATGGAGGCCCTGCTCTTTGAAGACAGTTTTTCAATCAACCAAAGTCTTGGTGAAATAAAAAGTGGTGCTTTTCGTGGGGAATGCCCAAAGGTTTGGAGCCAGGAAATGTGAACTGGAGTTCCTGTCTTTGCTTTTCAGAAGGTAGTTTATTCTCCTGGAACTGTAATTTCTCCAATTGTAAAAAGAACTATAATTAGGATAGAGTCACATCATTGATTCAACAGCTATTTATGGAATTCCTACGACAGGTCCAATCCTGCATCGGTAGGTACTGAGGACTCAGGGATGAGCAAAGTTGACATAGTCTCTGCTCTCATGGAAACTGGTTTAACAGGGAACATCAAACAATTATAAGCAGTCATGGAAAAAGAAAAGTTACTTGTAAGTTGTGTGGCAAGAAGTAGGTAGAAACATGGAATTACTGTTTGGCACAGGGCCAAGCATCCCATTCCTTTGTTTCTCAGAGATTTAAGAATTCTGAGGACCTCAGGAGGATGTCATTATTTGGAAATATTTGGAATCCACTCATTTATGCTATTTGGAGAACGCAATGGAAACCCACTCCATTAGTCTTGCCTGGAAAATCCAATGGACGGAGGAGCCTGGTGGGCTATAGTCCATGGGGTCGCTAAGAGTCAGACACGACTGAGCGACTTCAATTTCCTTTTTCACTTTCATGCATTGGAGAAGGAAATGGCAACCCACTCCAGTGTTCTTGCCTGGAGAATCCCAGGGACAGGAGAGCCTAGTGGGCTGCCGTCTATGGGGTCGCATGGAGTCGGACATGACTGAAGTGACTTAGCAGCATTTATGCTATTGCAGGTCCTCCCAGGCAGAATGGCTGGTTTCCCACAGAAAATGACAAGTTGGCCCTGAAATATACCTCTTCCTCATCCCTCCACACACTTTTTGGTCCCAAGACCTCACTCACATTTTTGTTTCTCTCCTGATTGGGCTCTTCTGGAGCAAGCTCTCCGATGAGCAGTGGTTTAAGGTACAACCGCACAATGTCAGGGTCTGGATGCATGGCTCTGAAGACGTCCTGTGAATCAGAGAGAACTGTTAGAGGCTTAAAAATGACATGCTTACACACAGATTATCTCCCCTTTCTTACCTCATTCTGTGCCGACCTTAGGAATCAGCACAGACTATGTTATAGAGCATTTATTTCTAACTCTAGGTTGACACTTCAAGTTCACTGATCAGAGTTACCCTTGAAATTCTTCTATGAGAGCCTCACACTGGAGATCCACCCACTGAGTGCATGGCTTACTAGGCAAGTCCTGGGTGGAAAGTTGATCCCCAAGCATTGGAAGAGATCGTTGTTTATCTTATTGAGCATGAGAAGAAGTAGTTGGCTTTGAGATTGTGGGCCATGGTGAATCTTTAGAGACAAACCTCAGGCTTGGTGTGGAAGTTGCCCACATTGTTTGGAGCGTGCAGCAACCAAGACTGCCTATACAAACCACATCTATCAGAGTTTCCCTTTTAGTTCTTGGTCAAGGACCAGGGGACAGAGGCTCTTGAATTGAGTTATTTCTAAGGAAAGACAAGTTAAAGTTGACGATGATAACAAATGTCTAAGAGAGCATGGGAGCAAAACCCTCAAATCCTTAGTTGTCTAAAGTGGCACTTTCTTGGCTAAGTTTATCACTGAAGAAGCCTTAGCACTCTTTCTAAAACAACAACAACAACAACAAATTACACCATAGCATTCTCTGTAGGTGCTGGAGACAGGCACAAAATAGAGCTGACCCACTATATTTTTCCAACTCCATTCCCATGTTAAGTAGTAACTCCAAGTGGCTATGAGAGGCAGTGTTGATTTTCATGTCCTGCTTAAGTTTGGAAATAAGATATAGACTTTTTTTTTTTCTCGAGGGATTTAAACTGCTTTGGGGGAAGGAGCTTTCTCTAAGAGTAAGATACTGGGCTTCTTGCTATTATGGTTTTGAGAATAGGAATGGTCAATATGAAGAAAAATAACCAAGGTTTATTAATTTGAATATGTGGAATCCATGCACAATACCCTGGAGTGGTGGTGTTGCAGAGTGCTGATTAAGAAATTGGATCCCTGAGCAGCCTTCCTACACGTAAGTCTATGCTTGCTGTGTAATTGTGGACAAGTCTCTTAACCAGTCCATGCTCATATTTTCTCTTCCCTAACATGGGAGTGAGGGTAATAGCTACTCAATTTATAAAGTTATTATAAAAATTAAGTGAGTTGATTAGAATCTGAGTGGTTTATAGTAAATTCTCAAACATATTAGCTCTCTTTCCTATATGTGTGCCTCTGGGCTTCCCTGGTGGCTCAGATGGTAAAGAATCTGCCTGCAACATGGGAGACCCCGGTTAGATCCCTGGGTTGGGAAGATCCCCTGGAGAAGGGAATGGCACCTACTCCAGTATTCTGGGCTGGAGAATTCCATGGACAGAGGAGCCTGATGAGCTACAGTTCACGGCCTTGCAAAGAGTTGTACACGACTGAGTGACTAAGATACACAGGATAAGAGCCACCTGCCTTCCTTCTCTTCAATAAAATATAACAGTTCAGAGAGTTTCTTTCCATACTCCACTCGGAGTGAGCTCTGAATTGTTTTAGTGAAGACAATGAACCCTCCATCTTCAAAATCTAAAGCAACTTTAGATACATCTAGAACTACATACAAACCTACACATAGAGCATTTTCATATGTATAGGCTTGTATGTATATATATAACATGAATGAGGCTATTCAGAAGGCTGCAATATCAACTCTTTAGACTCCCTTTTCTAGATTCAGTGATGTAAGAAGGGATTTGCATCTGTGAGAACCAGTCCAGGATCTGCTGTTCCTTCTGCCTTTGTACACTTGCTCTGACCCCCTTGGGAAACGCTGCTTTCAAAGATGTGTTTTCGTTGTCACATTCAATGACCCTAAAGTTAGTTTACCTAACCAGGATGAGAGTCATTCGGTGATTAACCATGTGACTAAAACATTTCAGG
This sequence comes from Capra hircus, assembly GCF_001704415.2. Classification (NCBI taxonomy): domain Eukaryota; kingdom Metazoa; phylum Chordata; class Mammalia; order Artiodactyla; family Bovidae; genus Capra; species Capra hircus. Next base: position 17,441 of record NW_017198811.1, on the reverse strand, counting down.
GTGGCTGGCCCATACTGGAAAATCATGTTCTGCCTGCTGTTAAGGAACAGAGGAGGGCGAGAAATGCTCTGAGGGATCAAGGTCAGGGTGCAGAGCAGGGGAGAGGCCCTGGACTTGCATCTTACTCTGAGAAGTCGCCCAGAGCCCTGGAACAGTGTGCTGAAGCTAATATTCCTCTGGGTTCACTGTTTCTTCTGATCTTCAGCAAGATTCACAGGTCAATACTGTGACAACAGAGCCTGAAGACCTACAGAGTTTTCCAGAAGAGTAAGAATTGCCCTGCTGTGTGGAACTCTTTTCATTGCATTAATGGGCAGTGCAAATACGGCTCAGGCAGTCTTAGAATATTGTTTGAAGGAATTCACTATTAGAGTCTAGATACTGAGTAAGTTGTGAAATCTTCTCAAAAGACCTTCAAAAATGAGTTTTTTTTTTTTCAATTATCTTTATTTGACAAGGATGCTCCTCCTGAAGAAAGTCCAGGGGTAAATGAAGGGGAGAGGGAGTAACACCATGTTTTTAGTGTATCCTGTGTACAAGGCGCTCTATGGGCCAACTCATCACCATCAACTTACTTCTGTGAGGTTCCATCACTTTGTTATACATATAAAGACTCCAAATCTCAGAACATTGCCACGGTAAGTGGGAGAGCCGGGATTTGAACTCAAGGCTATGTGGCTTTACAGCCAGGAAGCCATAAAGGTCCATTCCAGCCTTAACATGTACAGTTCTTTTCCTGAAAGAAGGGTGACACAAGATTGTTTTGGGAGGATGTTAAGATCAGTATGTGCATGCTAGGCAGTTAGTAATGTGTTTCCCCACCTTAGGTTTTAATGATGTACATCACTTTGCGGCCCCAACCTACTTCTCCAGGTTGACCTCTCACCATACGCTTCATGCCTCATCCTGTCCAGTGGAACTCTCCCTATTCGGTAAACACTCCAGGACCCTGCATAGTTCTGAAGCTTTTAATACATGCTGCTCCCTTTGGCTTGACTGCTTTCCTCCATTTTTTTTTTTTCCTGATTAAAAGTTCCTTCTCAGTCTTGAACATCCAGATGAAATATGGCTTCTTAACACAGGTAGGAAAGTTATTTATGATCTCTTCTGGGCTCCCATGACACTTTGTTCCTAAAGCTTTTCAAATGATGTTGCAGTGAACCTGTGTATTCACAAAGGCCTTCTCTAGTGGCTTTTGACTTTTTTGAAGACTGAGACAATGCATTATTGATTAAATTATACCTGATGTTTTTCGCTGTGCCTGGAATATTACATGTGATCAAGAGATGTCGGATGAATAAGGGGAAGGGTGAATGAATAGAGCAATGTATGACTTCTCTAAAAAGGAGAAAGTTGAGAAGTATTGAGTTCAAAGGATATGGATCTTAAGCACTGCTGTCTCTTCCCCTCCCTCAGCATCTCTATTTTCTGATCTCTTAACTACTTTGTTATCTTTCATTTTCATCTGTTATCTTTTGATTCACTTCTCAACCATCATCTCTATTTCCTAACCTATTCAAAAATTAACACTGTAGCTCCTCTTAAAACTGATCATTTCCCAAACAGTATCAGCAGAGGGGAAAGATGTGATTATCTTTGCTTTCACAGTGACTTTGAAACCCTGCTGATTTTTTGCTGATATTTAATGGGGGCTGGAAGTGTGTCCATTATTGGAAGCGCAGTATGATCCCTAGCGGGAGAGACAAGTATGTAAAGTGAGCAGGCCTGAGAAGGATCATGTCCTCATAATTTAACTGCTGTATACAGGCTGTGCCCGCATCAAGGCACTTGGCCTAGAGGGTATGTGTGGGTTGAAATTCAGGAGACACTCCATTTGCCAAATATTGTTCTGCAATCAATTAAAGTGTGTGCCTATTAAATTTATACCAAAATACACTATAGGGAGCAGTGCACCATGTTGTTTATATGGGAAATTTGCTTAATCTCTGGAGCTTCGATTTGCTTTCTGACTGTGGACGCTGCTTAGTCTGCTCCATGGGCTCATTCATCCCTTCATTCATTTATTCTGTCATTCATTTATTCCGTCATTACAAAACCTTGCCGAAGACTTAGCCAAGCATCAGAAAGCTTAAGCTTTGGAATCAGATGCTATTAAAATGATGATGTTTTTATATTATTATTTGGTTCCTCTGAAGTGGGTTGAAATTTCCCAAAATTCAGGAAAAAAAAAAAACACCCATGGTGAATTTATGTATATAGTCACAAAACAATATAACTAGAACATAGATTTTGATTTATTTATCTTAAAAAGCTCACAGGGGACTTCCCTGTCAGTCTGGTGGTTAGGACTCCATGCTTCCAATAGAGGGTGTGGGTTCCATCCCTGTTGGGCAACTAAGGTCCCACACGCCTTGCAGCACAGCCAAAAACAAACAAACAAACAAACAAAAAAAAAACACCTCACCAGAATATTCAATACCCAACCACGGACACCCATTCCTACACCTTTGGGTAGTTCTTCTTCTGGTTCCTTCTTAGATCTCACCTGTTTCAAGGCAAATGCTAAATCAACGTCCCTTGTATTTCTGGGAGATCACAAGCTTTGAGTAGGCTGATTTATCTGGAGAATATAGTCTTTGCCTTCATTTGGGAAAAGAGCCACTTTGGAGTAGAGAATGTTTACATGAAGTCACCAAGATTCCCCTCCACCCACACGGATAAACAGAGGGGTATTTATTTATTTTATTTTATTTATTTTTGCAATAACTCACTCTATTATTTGAGAACTTTCATAATTTGAGATTTTTTCCTGTGATATACTTAACTAAGCTCCAGGCCAGACTCTATCTCCACTGTCCCCACCAAAGCTGTTCATTTTTCTGGCTTCATTATCTTGTAATGGCAACTGCCACCCACCTACTTACATAAGTCATCCATCAGTTTAGACTCCTTACCCCTGCTTACTTACCCAGCCACTTATCCCCTATTATAAATTATGTCTCCTGGTTATCCACCCCTCTTCCTCATTTCTGTTGTCAGTGCCTTTCTCAGGACTTCAGCATGTTCCCTGGACTCCTTCCTTCGTTTTGATTCTTAAAAAAAAAAAAAAATGTATATGGGGCCATAGCCCATTAACAATGTGATAGCTTCAGGCGGACAGCAAAGGGACTCAGCCATACAGATGCCTGTATCCATTCTGCCTTGACTAACGCTTCTTGATCTTCAGCCTTTACTTCACCACCGGCTGACGTTTGAGAGAGAGCCCCTCTTCGTGGCCTTTGCCGCCCATTAGCCCTTTAACTGCACTTGTCTCTTTACTCTTGTACCTTGTTTTCAACTTGAACCATCATTCAAATGGAAATCAAATGAAAATCTAATTTTAAAGTAAAAACTGTTGACAACCCACAAAAGATACAGTTATGACTGATGACAACTTTCCTTTTACAAGCAGCTAGAATCCTGGTTGGTTTCCTTGTAGGATTGGGTGTAGGGAGGGATGCTGGGCTAGAGAAGTGTCATTACCTGCAGTGGGAGGAGAGGAAGACCTACAGCGATGGTAAAATCCAGAGTCCTTCACTCAGAACTCAAGACCCTTTCTCCCCCTCCTCCTTCTCTTGTCTCTTTCTTTACCTCGCACACCCTTCATCCTCTCTTCCTCCTTCCCCTCTTCTCATCCTCAAGCCATCATATCGACCAGGATTGTGCTGAGCGAAGGAAGTGGTCAAGCCGGGAGACCTATTCTGCTGGTGCTTACTCGTGACGTGAACCTGATCTGTATGCCACCTCTGCACACCTCCTCTCTTGCCCCACCCCAGCCTTGCCTCTGCTGATTCCACATGAGTCTTTTGGACCTGCACACAGCTCTATCCTCTTCCACCTTGCAGTCTTCCAAGCAGTTGAAACAAATTTTGCTATATTTCCTCCAGGCTTTTGTCAACTTTTTCCTGTCATATTGGATTTTTACTCTGATGAAGAGCTTGAGTTTCTCAGTGTCCTTCTCAGACCCTGATGTTCAGACGTGAGGTGGCTTAGCATGCAGCTTTGGTAATAACCATGACTCCTTTGTTCTGAATTGTCTGCTCTTGTGCATACCTCACAAGATTGTGTTTACTTCTTTTGTGGAGCCCAGAAATATTGTTGACTTACTTGTATAAAACTTGGGAATTCCCAGGTTGTGCTAGTGGCAAAGAACCCACCTGCCAATGCAGGAGACATAAGAGATGCAGGTTCGGTTCCTGGTAGGGAAGATCCCCCTGGAGGAGAGCAGGACAACCCACTCCAGCATTCTTGCCTGGAGGATCCCCAAGGACAGAGGAGCCTAGTGGGCTATAGTCCATAGGGTCAGAGATGACTGAAGTAACTTAGCCCAACTTAGCATGCAGGATGCTTCATACGGACATGTTGTAGTCTATGTGATTAATTCCTCTTGTTGGACATATAGGTTGTTTCTGGCTTTTCATAGGTAAGCTTTTCTAGGTGAGAAGGTCTAAGCCTTGACTTTAGTTATTAACATTGTGCATTAGTTTAAATCATATATTTTGAAGAAACAATCAAATAAACAATATGTTCTATAATAGGAATTGATGTGCCTGTGTCTTGTATAATAGACTTACCCTCTTCCAACAACACAAGAGAAGATTCTACACATGGACATCACCAGATCTTCAACACTGGTAAAAGATATATTTTTGCAGCCAAAGGTGGAGGAGCTCTATAGAGTCAGCAAAAACAAGACTGGGAGCTGACTGTGGCTCAGATCATGAGCTCCTTATTAGCAAATTCAGACTTAAATAGAAGAAAGTGGGGAAGACCATTATGCCATTCAAGTATGACCTAAATCAAATCTGTAAGTATTATTAAGTGGAATTGAGAAATAGATTCAAGGGACTAGATCTGATAGAGTGCCTGATGAGCTATGGATGGAGGTTCGTGACATTGTACAGGAGAAAGGGAGCAAGACCATCCCCAAGAAAAAGAAATGCAAAAAGGCAAAATGGCTGTCTGAGGAGGGCTTACAAATAGCTTTGAATAGAAGAGAAGTGAAGAGCAAAGGAGTAAAGGAAAGATATATCCATTTGAATGTGGAGTTCCAAAGAATACCAAGGAATGATAAGAAAGCCTTCCTCCGCGGTCAATGCAAAGAAATAGAGAAAACAACAGAATGGGAAAGGCTAGAGAGCTCTTCAAGAAAGTTGTAGATACCAAGGGAACATTTCATACAAAGATGGTCTATAAAGGACAAAATGGTATGGACGGAACAGAAGCAGTAGATATTAAGAAGGGTTGGCAAGGATACACAGAAGAACTGTACAAAAAAGATCTTCACGACCCAGATAATCATGATGGTATTGTCACTCAGCTAGAGCCAGACATCCTGGAATGTGAAGTCAAGTGGGCCTTAGGAAGCATCACTACAAACAAAGCTAGTGAAGGTGATGGAATTCCAGTTGAGCTATTTCAAATCCTAAAAGACAATGCTGTGAAAGTGCTGCACTCATTATGCCAAAAATTTGAAAAACTCAGCAGTGACCATGGGACTGGAAAAGGTCAGTTTTCATTCCTATCCCTAAGAAAGGCAATGCCAAAGAATGTTCAAACTAGGGCACAATTGCACTCATCTCACACACTAGTAAAGTAATGCTCAAAATTCTCCAAGCCAGGCTTCAGCATTACGTGAACCATGAATCTGCAGATTTTCAAGGTTGATTTAGAAAAGGCAGAGGAACCAGAGGTCAAATTGCCAACATCTGGTGGATCATCAGTAAATCAAGGGAGTTCTGGGAAAACATATTTTTCTGTTTTATTGACTATGCCAAAGCCTTTGACTATGTGGATCACAGTAAACTGTGGAAAATTATGAAAGAGATAGGAATACCAGACCACCTGACCTGCCTCTTGAGAAATTCATATGCAGGTCAAGAAGCAACAGTTCGAACTGGACATGGAATAACAGACTGGTTCCAAAGAGGAAAAGGAGTATGTCAAGGCTGTATATTGTCACCCTGCTTATTTAACTTGTATGCAGAGTACCTCATGAGAAACGCTGGGCTGGAAGAAGCACAAGCTGGAACCAAGATTGCCAGGCAAAATATCAGTAACCTCAGTTATGCAGATGACGAACTAAAGAGCCTCTGATGAAAGTGAAAGAGGAGAGTGAAAAAGTTGGCTTAAAGCTCAACATTCAGAAAACGAAGATCATGGCATCTGGTCCCATCACTTCATGGGAAATAGATGGGGAAACAGTAGAAACAGTGTCAGACTTTATTTTTGGGGGATCCAAAATCACTGCAGATGGTGATTACAGCCATGAAATTAAAAGACATTTACTCCTCGGGTGAAAAATTATGACCAACGTAGACAGCATATTAAAAAGCAAAGAGGTTACTCTGCCAACAAAGGTCCATCTAGTCAAGTCTATGATTTTTTCCCAGTAGTCATGTATGGATGTGTGAGTGGGCTATAAAGTAAGCTGAGTGCTGACGAATTGATACTTTTGAACTACGATGTTGGAGAAGACTCTTGAGAGTCCTTTGGACTGCAAGGAGATCCAACCAGTCCATCCTAAAGGAAATCAGTCCTGGATATTCTTTGGAAGGACTGACGTTGAATCTGAAAGTCCAATACTTTGGCCACCTGATGCGAAGAACTGACTCATTTGATAAGACCCTGATGCTAGGAAAGACTGAAAGTGGGAGAAGGGGATGACAGAGAATGAGATGGTTGAAGGGTATCACTGACTCAATGGACATGATTTTAAGCAAACTCTGTGAGTTGGTGATGGACAGGGAGGCCTGGCATGCTGTGGTCCATGGGGTGGCAAAGAGTCAGACATGACTGAGCAACTGAACTAACTAACTAACTCTTAGTAAAATCTTTGGACAAAATGACAACTTATCTCAGAATAACTAAGGAATAATAAATGCCATTTTTTCAGTGTTTAATCTGTGCCAGGTATAAGAAGAAAACCTTTATTTTATCTCTGATGACTTTGACATCCATACTAAGATAAAAGTATCATTATCCCACTTTCTAGATAAAGGAGCTGAGGCTCCAAGACTTCAGCAAGCTCCTCAGGACATTCCTAGTAAGTAGTGGAGACCAGATTCAAACCACACCTCTTTCATGCCCAAATTTGTACTCTTAATCATTAGACTGGAACCTCAAAAAGTTTTGGAATGATTGACCATGCGAATGAATGAATGAATGAATGAGTGACCCTATGGAACAAGCTACCTTGGTATCATTATGTACTTTTCATGAGAAGGATGGACGCTTGGAGAAGAGTTTCTATGTAAATAGGGAAAGATGCCCCCCTCTGGGCAGGTGCAGCTATGGTCCAGGGCTTGTGCACAGAGATCATATTTGGTGCACATTTGCCTTTCAGGGCACCACCTGCAAACACTTCTTAGGCTGTAGAGAGACAGCATCTGACCTCAGGTTCTCTAACTAGAGTCTCGCCGTTTCCCCACCACATACTCCTCTGTTCCCAAAGAGTTGGCAGCAAACAATCAGGATTTCTAAGCAGTTCGTAAACAGGAAATGTTAAGCACACCTCTGAGTCTATGGACGTGTGATACAAATTACAATAGCTATGGTTTAATGAAAAGTGTGTCTGGCATTATGCTAAACACTTTACAAGCTTTAGTCTCATTTACTAATTAGATGGGTAAGGTCACTCCATTATGCAGATGATGAAGCTGAGTTCCAGAGCATTTCAGGGACTTTCCCAGGCTTATCTAACCAGTATACCGCACCTCAGGCTCCATGGACTCTGAGTGGCCATGGAATACCGCGGTTGTCAGAATTCTCCTGGCACCCTTCCATCTTCTCTAGCCATCATCCACTGGGGACATTCCTCTGAACATTCTGGATCTGCCTTCTAAAAGTCTAGGGTACATGACTGACCATGCTCAGGGTGTTCATCCTTAAGACACAAATCCTGAGGTGTCATGGGTATTTTCCCACAGGTTCTGATTGTTTCTATTTTATTAATCAATTCTTCCTTGTTGACTAGAATTGGATGCAGAATCGTGGTCTTTCTCTAACTTCTGGGAGATTAAAAACTCACCAGCAAATTGCAAATTCATCAGCTGACCTGCTTTCTGCAAGCTACATCTACCAGTTATATTCAAGGTGGTTGAAGGTACATATTTTTCTAACACATCCTCTGAGCTGATTCTGTGGCTTGTGTTAGAAAAGCATCGTCCATATTTTCTTTGTGTTGTGGAGATGAGATCTGTGGTATTTTTTCCCTCTTTTTTTGCCACTTTATTTTTTTTTTAATTGAAGTAGAATTGCTTTACAGAATTTTGTGGTTTTCTGTTATTCATCAACAAGTATATTTTCCCTTTATTTTTGTTAATTTTTCTCTCAATTCTTACACAAATGCCTGTCACTTGGCTTCTTCTATCCTCAGCTCTCTGGCTTCCTAGGGTTTTCCTGACACATGTGAGACTCCCATCATGGACTACAAGCTCATGCACACTTTCCCAGGAAAAGGTTGAGCTTTGCTTTAAAAATATCAGATCAGGTTGGAGTGGTGGAGATGTGGAAGGGTGTGTCCATAAAGGCATTCCTCTGACTACAGAATCAAGACAAGAAGATGGTAGAAGACCTTGATTAGACAGAGAAGTTGAGAAATTTGGAGAAAATGAGAATTGGGGAAAGAAGATGTTGCTAGTGTCAAAACCCAAAATCTTTCTTACTTTGCAAACTTGCCGTATGCTTGTGTATTCTGTTTTTATCAGTCAGGTAACACTCACAGAGCAGAGCTTCATGAATCAATATTTTTAGTCCTATGCTTTGAAACCAGTTGGAAAAATTATATACTAACATGAAAACAATAAGGGTAACATAAAAATAATCTGTTTAAATTTCTACTCGATAATACGCTAATTTTCTGATCTTGAATTAGTTTATTTAACACCTTTTATTCTCCATTTCTTTGTGTGTATAATATGGAGAAAACGTTCCTAATTGGGCTAAAACCAACTTTCTTATAGAATATTTTAGAAGGGATTCCTAAATATATTTAAGGATTGAGAAACCTCCTTCTTCAATATTAAATGGAAATTTTATTTTTAAGATCAGCTCTCAAGGGCTTTATGGTAAAAAACCTATTTGATTTTAAAATTTGTCACTGTTATTTGTGGACTGTGAGATACATTATTTTCATGTGTTAGCATCAGTGTTTTTCATCTTCAATATGGGAATACCATTCACTTTCCTTATGGTGAGGTTTAAGTGAGGCCATGCCTTTGAATGTGTATATGGTATCTTAGGGCTTCCCAAGTGGTGCTGATGGTAAAGAATACTCCTGCCATTGCTGGAGAGGTAAGAGATACAGGTTCGATCCCTGGCTCAGGAAGATCCCCTGGAAAAGAGCATGGCAACGCACTTCAGTATTCATGCCTGGAGAATCCCAAGGACAGAGGTGCCAGGCAGGATGTGGTCCATAGGGTCGCAAAGAGTTCAATGTGGCTGTATGGATGTGAGAGCTGGACTGTGAAGAAAGCTGAGGGCCGAAGAATTGATGCTTTTGAACTGTGGTGCTGGAGAAGACTCTTGAGAGTCCCTTGGACTGCGGGGAGATCCAACCAGTCCATTCTAAAGGAGCTCAGTCCTGGGTGTTCTTTGGAAGGACTGATGCTAAAGCTAAAACTCCACTACTTTGGGCACCTCATGCGAAGAGTTGACTCATTGGAAAAGACTTTGATGCTGGGAGGGATTGTGGGCAGGAGGAGAAGGGGACGACAGAGGATGAGATGGCTGGATGGCATCACCAACTTGATGGACATGAGTTCGAGTGAACTCCAGGAGTTGGTGATGGACAAGGAGGCCTGGCATGCTGCAATTCATGGGGTCGCAAAGAGTCAGACATGACTGAACGGCTGAACTGAACTGAAAGCTACTTAACATACATGATGTTAGGCATCCATTGAAAGTCTATTTTTTTCAGCTATTTTGGTGGAGGAGAGTCATGAGGAAAACCAGTGAAGGAAAGTGGTTAAGACTAAAAGTTAAGAAAGATAAGTGTTTTGAATTTGAGATCTGCTGGCTTGGTAAACTTGAGTCAGTCACTTAACCACTCTGATTTCAGTTAGTTCTTCCATAAAAGTGGGCTGTATCACCTGTATCCCACTGAATGAACTGCACGACTAAAAAGAGCTCTACAAAGTCTGAAAGCCTGTGTCACTGTACGCTTCAAACACCGGCTCAACACTCTGATGCTCGCCAGATGGACTGCTGTCTACTTCATGCACTCCAGTTGTAGGAGTCGGAGAAATTTCTACTTGGGTCACGACATTTTTTCCAGAATTTTCTCACCTATTTGTAATTTTCTTCTTATAAGACAATAACTACATTTCAAAACCAAACAAATAAAACAAAAAACATAATGCCAAGAACAAAAACCAAAACCTGCAATATACATAGTATCTACTGTCAGCATCTGAGCCCACCCCAAACCTAATGCAATTAGCTTTCAAGTTTTTGCTGGATAGGAATCCTAGAAAATTGGTTTGGGAGGAGATGAGTGATCATGGGGCTTGAACACGTACTTGAAATGCTTTTGGAAAGACAGCCAAGGTCCCAGCCACCCAGCAGCTGGAACAGAGAGAGAGAGGGCAGGCTTTGAGCACCTTACCGTGGCATCTTCCCCAGCGTAGCAGTGGAGGACCTTCCGCCCACCGGGATGCCTGTCCGCCCAGCCAGTAACATCGTAGACCTTGCGATTGATCACCAGCCACTGATCAGTCTTCTGATTGTGTCTCTGGATCTCCTGCCAGGTGTACGTGTTGAGGCTTTTTCTGGGCAAGTCGCACTTTGCATTTGCCTCCTGCCTTGCAGAGAGCTTGGCTTTCCCACTTGCTCCTGGTTTCCCGTTTGGCTGATGCTTCACACCTAGGTTCAGCTGGTTCTCATCTACGAGGCTCCCATTGCCCTCAGGCTTTTCTTCAAATGTCATTGTCTTGGTACTTTAGAATTTCTGGCTTGACACCTGGAATTTCTAATTCTCACCTGATTGAACTACAGAATGACCTTTTCCCTCTCCTGTGAAGTAAGAAGCCTACACAGAAAACTGTTTAGCCTACTTGACTCTTGGCAAACCTGATGGTGAGCTCCTTCCCAGCCTCTCACTTCTCTGTCCTGTGTCTTTTTTGTCCTGATGAAGACTTTCCCCACACTCCAGAATGTTGGTCTACCTTTCTCTCTTCTCTCTGCTGGCTGATCTTTTAGCAGAGTTCTTATCCATCATTAAGTGTCCTTAGTCAAGAGCTGGAGCCAATCACAGCCCAGGGATGGTGTGGCCTGACCCCTGGGAGGAGGGGCTGGGCTCCTTCTTTGCTGACTGTCTGCACTGGCATCATGCTGGGTCAGGCTCATTAGCTCTCCCCCATTGAAAGGAAGAGTTGTTTTAATTCAACACATGAGCAGAAGCTTGCAAAACCTCTAGGAGGCTATGAACGCCTCCTGGAATTGGGAAATGTTCTTTCCTTGTTGTTGTTAAGATTGGAAATTTTCCTATTATTCTTCTTTTCTCAGATTACTTAAAAATTTTTTTTTAAAGTTTGAACTGAAGGATAATTGCTTTACAGAATTTTGTGGCTTTCTGTCATACATCAACAAGAATCAGCCACAGGTATGACCATATCCTTTGCGTCTCCCTCCCCATCCCACCCTTTCAGACTGTCATAGAACCCCTGTTTGAATTCCCTCAGTCATACAGCAAATTGTTCTTTTGACAGCTGTTATTTCTCCCTAAGGGTTTTAAACTTCTGAAAAAAGCATTTTTGACTTTAAAATGTTTGTAACACTCTATTAAGGTTACATTGGTTTACAACATCATATAAATTTCAGGTGTGGGAAATTATAATATAATTCAACTTCTGAAGCAGTACAGCATGCTCACCACCGAAATTTTTATTTTTCATCAGTTGCCATGCAGTTGATCTTTACCCATTCTACCATCCTCCCCGCACTCCCACTCGAGGAGCCACTGCACTGTATGTTTGCTTTTAACATTTCACGTTTGTATCCAGAAAGGAGTGAAGTCATATGGTAGCTGTCTTTCTCTGCTTGATTTTTTTCACTGAGTATAATATTTTCAAGAACGTGAAGTTGCTCAGTGGTGCCCAAGTCTGTGCAACCCCATGGACTGTAGTCTACCAGGGTCCTCTGTCCATGGGATTTTCCAGGCAAGAATACTGGAGTGGGTTGTCGTCTCCTTCTCCAGGGGATCTTCCCAATCCAGGGACTGAACCTGGGTCTCCCCTGAATTGTGGGCAGATGTTTTGCCATCTGAGCCACCAGGGAAGCCCATCCCTATTTCCAAAAGTGTGAAGATTTCATCTTTCAATCATTTTAATTATCTTTTAATGATTTCTGATAATTTTTGTCTGTTTTGTTTTCTTTGCTTTATTCTTCAGTTGGCACTCTGCTTTGGTTTTATTTATTTATTTATTTTAGCTTTTTAAAAATTGTTTGATTTCTTTTTTGGTTTCTTAAGTTCTCTTGTGTTTTGTTTTGTTTTTGGTTCTGTTTTCGTTTCTTTTGTGTATATGTTACTTTGTTCTTGTTTCTATTTACAATTTGAGGTTTTGTCTTTTCTTTCTTTTTTCCTTTTCTTTAATCCTCATTGTGGTTTCCATTTCCCTGATGACTAATGATGTTGAGCATCTTTTCATATATCTGTTGGCCGCCTGCATGTCTTCTTTGGAAAAATGTCTATTCATTTCTTCTGCCCATATTTTTAACTGGGTTGTTTGTTTTTTGGAGGTTGAGTTGTATGAGCCGTTAATGTTGTTTGGATCCCTTTTTGCTCATATCATTTGTAAGTATTTTCTTTCATTCAGTAAGTTGTCTTTTTTCTTCTGTTGGTGGTTTCCTTTGCTGTGGAAAGCTTTTACGTAGGCCCAGTTTGTTTATTTTTAGTTATTTATTTATTTTATTTTCACTGTGCTTGGTCTTCATTGCCTAGCACGGGCTTTCTCTAGTTGCAGTGAACAAGGGATGCTCTTTGTTGAAGTGGCCTCTCTTGCTGTGCAGTATGGACTCTAGGCACACAGGCTCTGGCGGCTGTCTTGTTGGCCCTAGAGTGTGGGCTCAGTAGTTGTGGTGTTGCTGTGGCTTAGTTATTCCATGGCATGTGGGATCCTCCTGCACAAGGGATTGAATCTGTGTCCGCGGCATCGGCAGGCAAATCCCTAACTGCTAGAGCACCAGGGAAGTCTCCTATGTGTTCAGTTTTTCTCTTATGCTGTTCAGTTGCTCAGTCATGTCCACCTCTTTGTGACCCCATGGACTGCAGCACACCAGGCTTCCCTGTCCTTTGATGTCTCCCGGAGCTTGCTCAAACTCATGTCCATCGTACATGTATACATGTATGCTCACCCAAGTTCCTGCCCAAGTGCAAGAAGAATGAAAGCAGAGAAGCCAGTTAAGAAGCTCTTGCAGCACTCCGAGGGAGAGGTGATGATGGATTGCACATGAGGAGTGGCAGTTAAAGTGGAGAGATTGTGCAAATGAACTTGTTCTTTAAGATTCTTCTCTGATATATTGCTTTTCTAACAAGGAAAAAAGTTGAATTTTTAAAAGCCAAATCTTTAGTCCATGTAGCTATTTCCTCATACTGCAACAATACCCAATGATTAATCCCATCAGACCCCTCATTAGGTTGAATCACATATACTTGCTGTGTTTTAAACGTCAAGCCAATCAAATATAATTAGTGTCTTCTGGCTCAGTGTAAGAGACAAAATTCATCTGAACATGCTCACTTTGAGCATCTATTTTGTGCCGGCCTTGTGCTGGTTCCTACAATGTTGTACGTGTTCATTTTAATCACCTGAGTGTCACCCAGGGACACTTATTAAGGATCATGGCCTTTATATCTGCGTTCTAACCACCTAGACAGTGACTGGCAAATTTTAATAGAAAGAGCCCTATTTGTACAGAAGAAGCAAGGTTGGGGTCCTTGGCAAAGCTAGAAATAAAAGAATCCACAAAGATAGTGGTTTGGGGATGGATTTTTCTGGTTCAAAATGATAATGTCTTCATGGTTGGTAATTGAAGAGATAAAGGCTTGGCAGGAAAGAAACAATTCTCTAACTCTTACTAAAACCTAAGGGAGCATTGGTCTCATCTCTTGAGCCAAAGTCTTAAGAATACACAGGAAATAATTCTAAAGTTGGAACTTAGCTGTCTCTATGGTGTGGAGTTGTGTTTTTGAGATTGGTTCATGCTTTGGAATACTATTCTGAAACAATGAAGTTGGATTCTGGTTTATGGGCTGCATGGTGGGGACTGGGCTGAATGACAGATAGAGCCAGTAGAAATCTTTTATGACACCAAGTAGAACTGGTAATTCTTGGTGAGAGTATATGATTATGTAAAAACAGCATGTGGTTTTTTGAAGAAAGGAATTTCCTCAGCTAAGCCTATGGCATCTACCATGACCTTATCAGCAACCGAATGTATGTGAACTTTGAACTTACTCCTTGGCACCTGGGCCATATCCGAATCACGATATTTGTGGTACGATGATAAACGAAATGGGCTCTCCTCTCACAAGTAAAAGAAAAACCCCCAGGAACAGCACATTTGTTTGAAATAATGGTGATGATGATTTGACAGTGGTAACAATAAGAAAACGTTTATTAAGCACCAAAGATGTGCCAGCAGTATTCTAAACCCTTCCCGTGCATTAGAAAAGTTAATCCTCACAACAATCCTATGGGATAAGCACTAAATGCTTTAGTAACTTGCTTTTATTTTCACAGCTCACAGTGGCAGGACAGGCAAATCACTTTCACAATGACTAGTCTTCTAGCCATAGTTACACTTCTCAGCCGAGAAACTTCCTTCTGCTGCACAAAAACCTTTGTTTCTACAGTATACTTTGTTTGGGAACCTTCTCACTTTACCTGGCCAGGACAACGTCTATATAGCCATTAAGACTCATTTAAAGAAACATGTGAAGATATCTTTAAGTCTCTTGTGTTTTCTTAGTACTTAGAATATTTCGCTAAACACTAATGTTCATTATGTGCCTGTTTGCCTTAACTGCTAATCTCTACACAATTCTTGATTCTTTTTATCTTTTGGACCAGCTTAATGTATAATAAACGTTTTATGAGTGACTAATGAAAGAATGACTATAAGAGCTTAATTATTTGAGCAGAGCCAAAATTCAGACAGTAAGCAGCTCAAATGAATTGTCCTCCGAGAAGTGCTGTTGAAATGTATTTAATTGTCTATCCGTCATCTCTTTCTAACAGAATTGTGCCAGCCTCTGATGATGTAGTTCAATTGGAGCAACTCTGTCTCTGTAATGTGACCCTTCTCCTCTAAGCCACAGAGGATGATTCAGGAGAGCTACTCAGCTCCAGCCGAGCCAGAGAACTTCTTTTGGAATCAGCTATTATCTTGAGTGGAGGATATGTAAATTTAAGAGCTATTGACCACAGTTGCTCTCCACGACTTGGACCAGGAAGCCCAAAGGCTTATGTGTAGCAAGTGCAAAAAGTGAGATTAAAAAAAGTCAAGATATAAATTCAGGAAAATTTCCTGGATAGAACTCTTGTAGTATTCTAGTGACTGAGAGCAATAGGCTCCATGAGAAAATATTATTTTTATTGTGCCCACTATCATATTCTCAAGTCTAGCAGAATAGGTATTTAATAATTATTTGTTTAATGAACAAATAGGCAGGGTCCTATAAAGATGAAATACCTGGAGGAAGGAAAAGGACAGCAGGTCTAGTTCTTATATCTCATGTAGGATTAGAATTGATTGCCATAGTTGATGCCATCATTTGAACTTAGAATCTTATGTTCTAAAAAATGTTGCAAAAATTTGCTTGGGTGGACTAGATAATTATGAGTTACCTGGAAAGCTGATTCTGGGTATCAGCCTGTGGAAATTCTGATCCAGTTAGTTCAAGATGGGGTTTCCAGATTCTGCATTTTCTAAGTCTCGCAGATGATTTTACTGAACAAATAGGTTTTCAGAGTTTCTTGAATTGCCACACCCGATGGTTCATTCATCCCCCAGGTCTAGTACTAGACTCTTTGCTCCATTAAGAGTGCTTCAGATAACATCAATCTTCCGTTCATCAGGGACTGCTGATGAAAGGATCGAATGGATGTAAGAACAGCACAAACTGATGGCTCTGCTTTTACAATTTCCTGGTGAAAAATCAGTTACCACCACCCTTCAACGAAGAAAACAACAATTCGTACTTTTGGCTCAGAAGTTTAAGGTACCATCTAATCAGAATGTAAGACAAACCCCGCTTTTACGTGTGAAGGCACGAATCAGTAATATGACAAGGCCAAAGAATGTGGGTTTTTTAAAAACCCTCTTTTCATCATTGTAGGCTGGCCTCATTTATCCTGACACTTTCTGTTTGCTTTCCACAGACTTAGTTTTATTCAAGATAAACCGGAAGGTGAAACTCTGCCCATAAACATAAAGTGCACCATTGTGAACTGTGAATGGGTCTGTAATTAGAGATTCTGAGAATCATGGTGCTGGTGGTTGCCTATTCAAAAAGGTGGTGCCTAAGCTGTGATAAAGCAAATATTAATCAAGGCATCTGGGTTTTAACCCTCATTATTAATTGTTGTTGTTGTTGTTCACTCAGTCGCGTCAACTCTTTGTGACCCCACTGACTGCAGCACCCAGGCTTCCTGTCCTTCACTATCTCCTGGAGTTTGCTCCAACTCATGTCCATTGTGACAGTGATGCCATCCAACCATCTCATCCTCTGTCATCCCTTCTCCTCCTGCCTTCCATCTCTCCCAGCATCAGGGTCTTTTCCAGTGAGTCAGCTTTTCACATCAGGTGGCCAGAGTATCGGAGCTTCAACTTCAGCATTAGTCTTTCCAATGAATATTCAGGCTGATTTCCTTTAGGATTGATTGGTTTGATCTCTTTGCTGTACAAGGACTCTCAAGAGGCTTCTCTAAAACCACAGTTCAAAAACATCAATTCTTTGGTGCTCAACCTTCTTTATGGTCCAACTCTCACATCCATACATGACTACTGGCAAAATCATAGTTTGACTATATGGACCTTTGTTGGCAAAGTAATGTCTCTGCTTTTTAAGACACTGTCTAGGTTTGTCATAGCTATTCTTTCAAGGAACAAGTATCTGTTACTTTTGAGGCATTTTGCAAGAAAAATAAAATCTGTCACTCTTTCTACTTTTTCCTCCTCTATTTACCATGAAGTGATGAAACTGTATGCCATGATCTTCATTTTTTGAAGGTTGAATTTTAAGCGCAGCTTTTTCACTCTCTCATTTTCATCAAGAGGCTCTTTAGTTCCTCTTCTCTTTCTGCCATTAGAATGATATCCTCTGCATGCATGAGGTTGTTATTTCTCCTGGCAATCTTAATTCTGGCTTGTCATTCATCCAGCGTGGCATTTCACATGATATTCTCTGCAGAGAAGTTAAACAGCAGGGTGAAAACAAA
>NW_017198810.1:0-7557 GCF_001704415.2 Capra hircus | reverse complement strand
ACTGCAATGAGAAGCCATGGCACAGCAACTAGAAGGTAGCCTCTGCTCACTACAACTAGACAAAGGAGCAATAAAGACCCAGCACAGTCAAAAATAATGTCATGTTAAAAAAAGGACAGTTCTTTGAAGAAATGACTGAGACTAGGGGTGCGACTGTAAATATATGAGCCAGGGTCATCTTCAATTATGAGAAATTAAAGAAACTAAAGACAACTATCAAGCTGTCCAAACGGATACAAATGAATGACGACACAGTTGTTATCTGTATACACGCAGCAAATAACAATCTGAAAGGGAATTTGAAAACAAACAATTCCCCTTCAATCACGTCAACATTAATAAAAGACTTTGCTATGGATGGAATGAGGATGACAAGACTGGCACACTGGGAAATGATACATGATTGCTGAAAAAATGCCCAAAATACCAGCCATGGACAGAGACTCCATAGCGATGACAAGACTTCAGTTGGCAATACCGTGGAATGCATCTGCCATCTGAAATGAAGATTCAATATGAATTACAAAAGGCTGAAAGGTGGCTGCTAAACCAAAAGATGCCAGCATTCTTGGCCTCCAGAGGAGAATTCAATCCAGGGCAAGTGACGAAGCTTGATGGCTCAGAGGTTTTCTGTGAAAAAGTTTGATTCAAGTAGAAAAGAGATCGAGAGAGCTGCTGACGTAGACATTCAAAGGGGGAAGAAAGAGTACCCCCTGCTAGTCTTTAGCCAGATGTTATACAGCCACTAGCAGTCTGCTAAGGAAAGAAAGACAATGTCTCAGAGAATGGCACCAGGCCCTCACCCACAGCATGCATTGAGATCACATTGGCAGCAGATGAGTCATCCCAGGCCAGAAAATGATGGACATGAATCTTGAAGAAAGGCAGATTTCCAAGCAAATATATAGTTTCATTCACAGAGGTTAAGAGAACCAGGTATGAGTAAGACAAACCGGTTTGTCGAGTCGTTTCTGAGCCCTTAGGGGGAACTGACCTGAAGACATTAACATACCTTAAGACAAACCATTTCCATAAGAACAATGCATTGCTTAGTTCAAGGTGTGAGAAAAGTTAAATTCAGGTGGAGCCAGGAGTTGTCATGGCAACACAGAATTTTCAGAGAAACCTTCTTTTACATTTGTATCAAGATGGAGAAAAAAACCGCAGCCCTCTTTGGTCTCCTCCTGCCTCTTAAGAGAGAGAAAAAAACGTCTGAACTTGCAGTTTATTTTCTCTGTCTGGAGACCCCTGGCCTTCCTGCCTGTTATCCTCTCCAGGCCTGTAGGAAGCAATACACTCGGCTGCTTGGGAAAAGCGCGCGGGTCTGAGCTGTATGCAAAGGGGTGAAGCGGTAAAACCCTCGGCCCCAAAGGCGAGGCTTTTCTGCGATCGCCATTTCAGTCGGCTCCGAGACTGCAAACAAAGGGCAGAAGACATGGTTCCCTGCTCCGCCGAGTCCGAGTTCCCTTACCTGTGGTCCACAGCCCTGCGCTCTGCTCGCTGGATGCCAATCGACGGGGACCCAGGAGCCCACGAAACGAGCAGTCCCAGCTGCAATGGCGAGCCCTGAGAGCACAACTGGGGACCCTGGCCCCGAGGCGCCGCCATGTTCACCCGCCCCAGACCCGCTCCCGTGAGCCGCGCCCCTGACCAGCCGCCCAGGCTCGCCCCGCCCCCGACGCGCGCACGGTGCGCCCCGCCCCCACGCCCCCTGCCAGGCCAGGCCCGCGGGACCGCGACTGCCTCCAGGGGAAACACAAGGACAAGCAGATCCACCCCACCGAGACAACCCAAGCTTTTTCTCAGCTCATCTGTCTATGATTTAGGGATAAGAAGCAAAGATGACCTAGGACAGCCATGATATTCTATAGAGCCAGACCCTGGCGCGCAGAGGCTTGAAGAGGGCCCGGGAGCGCTGCCTGAAACAGCAAGCCTCTGTAGCATAGCGGTTAGGCAGGCTGGTAAGTCAGGCAGACTAGGGTCTGTAGGTCAGGAGTTCAAGTCCCGGGTTTAACTCTTTCCCTTTTAGGGGGCGGGGGACCACAAGAGGCGGGGCTTAGACCAGAAAACTTTCTTTTGATTTTAGAGGTTTATTGTGAAGCTTAGGGTTAGGGTTCGGGCAACCCCCCAACTCGCTCGGGTTCGGGTTCGGGGTTAGGGTTAGAATTCGGGGAACCCCCCTCTTCTTAGAGTTCGGGTTTGGGTTAGGGTTCAGGTCAGGGTCAGGGTTCAGGTTACGGTTAGGGCTTAAAGTGAGCGCTAATGGGGCCCATAGTTCTTTATTAGCCTGCCCTGGCGGGCCGAGGCTTGAAGAGTGCCTGGGAGCAGCATGAAACCCGGGGGCTTTGTTAGCATAGCGGTTAGGCTGACGGCCGAGTAAACATGCAATCTGGCTTTGTGGGTCAGAAGTTCCAGTCCGGGCTTGCCTTTTTTGCTTTGAGCGGATGGGGGACCACAAGGGGCGGGGCTTAGGCCAGAAAAGTTTCTTTTTCTTTTAGAGTTTTATTGTTAGGGTTAGGGTTAGGGTTAGGGTGCCGGCATCCCCTCAACTTGTTAGGGTTCAGGTTCAGAGTTCGGGTTACGGGAATCCCCTCCCTTCTTAGGGTTTGGATTCGGGTTCGGGTTAGGGTTCAGGGTTCGGGTTTGGGGTTTGGAGTTCAGGGTTTGGGGTTCCGGGTTCGCGGTTCTCGTTTGGGGTTTGGGGTTCCGATTAGGGGTTCAAGGTTCAGCTTAGGGGTTTGGGGTTTGGGGATCAGGTTATGGGTTCTCGGTTCAGATTAGGGGTTTGCAGTTGGGGTTTGGGGTTTGAGGATCGGGTTAAGGGTTTGGGGTTTGGGGCTCGCGGTTTGAGTTTGGGGCTTGGGTTTGGGGTTTGGGGATCAGGTTAGGGGTTCTCGGATTGGTTTAGAGGTTCGCAGTTGGGGTTTGGGGTTTGAGGTTAGGGTTAGGGGTTTGGGGTTTGAGGTTCACGGTTGGGGTTGGGGATTTGGGATTCGGGTTAGGGGTTTGGGGTTCGGGTTCGGGGTGTGGGGTGGGGGTACAGGTTAGGGGTTTGGGTTCAGGGTTTGGGGTTCGGTTTAGGGGTGTGCGGTTTGGGTTTGGGTTTGGGGTTCGGGCTAGTGGTTTGGGGTTCGGGGTTGGGTTCTGGATTGGGGTTTGGAGTTATGGATTCGGGGTTTGGGCTACGTGTTTCAGGATTTGCGGTTCGGGGCTTGAGGGTCGGGGTTTGGGTTTGGGGTTTAGGGCTCGGGTTAGGGGTTTGGGTTAGGGTTAGGGGTTCACGGTACGGGTTAGGTGTTTGGGGTTCGGAGTTTGGGGATTGGGTTAGGGGTTTTGAGTTCGGGTAAGGGGTTTGGAGTTCCCTGTTCAGGGTTTGGGGTTTGTGGTTGGGATAGGGGTTCAGATTCAGGATATGGGGTTTGGGGTTCGGGTACCATGCTTGGGTATGTGGTTCGGGGTTTGGGGTATGTGGTTCATTGTTTGGGGTTTGAAAGCCCTCCTTGCAGGGAGCTAGGCTGCGCCTCCAGTACGGCAGAGCTCTGGCTCTGCTCAGAGCCCCGATCTGGCAGAGTTCCCGTCGCGAGGCTGCTCTGCCATGGGCGAGCCTTGCCCAGACTTACCATGCTTTTAGGCTCCCTCCCTAGGAAGGAGCAGGCTGTGTGAGGCTGGGAGACGCCACTGGCGCCTTCCTGGCTTCAGCTCTTCCCCTGCCTTGCCTTTGCACTTAGGTCCCAAGCGTCCTTGAGGAGGGCTCAGGGGCTGGTGGGTTGCACACCACCAAGGGCTCCAGAAGTGAGAGTTCTGTAGGAGGGATCGAAGGGCAACAGCAGGGCTCCTTCAGCGGTTGCTTGGCCGCCCAGACTCAGCGCCACACGGAGAGCACCAGGTTCCAAGGGCCCCTGGCTGGGTTTTGCAGCCCCGAACACCCAGAGGCTGACTCCATGGGTGCCTAGAAAGTGTGTGACAGACGTAGGTTCCCCGCCACTCTCCTCCCCAGCAGAGACATGTGCAGGTGGTTGGGGCCTGATCCTGCGTGTCTGGGTTCCCGCCCACAGCCCCAACTCAGGGGAAGCAGCCCCTGAGGCAAGACCTGCTGGAGGAGCCCTGCGCACCCGCCTGATAGGCGAGAGCACAGCCAGCAGGGAAGCGAGCCTCCTCGGGGGAAGAGGAGGCAGCCCAGCCCCGTCAAGCGGAAAGCCCTGCTTGCACGGAGCTAAGTGCGCCTCCAGGACGGCAGAGCTCTAGCCCTGCTCAGAGCCCCGATCTGGCAGAGTTCCTGGCGCGAGGCTGCTCTGCCGGGGGCTAGCCTTGCCCAGAATTGCCTTGCTTTTAGGCTGCCTCCCTGGGAAGGAGCAGGCAGCAGGAGCCTAGGAGACGCCACTGGCGCCTTCCTTGCCTCAGCTCCAATCCTGCCTTGCCTTTGCACTTAGGTCCCATTCCTCCTTAAGGAGGGCTAGGGGCTGGTGGGTTGCACACTGCCAAGGGCTCCAGCAGTGAGAGCTCTGTCAGAGGGAAGCGAGGGGCAACAGTAGGGCCCCTTCAGCGGTTCCTTGGCCGCCCAGACTAAGCGCCGCACGGAGAGCACCAGGTTCCAAGGGCCCCTGGCTGGGTTTTGCAGCCCCACACTCCCAGAGGCTGACTCCGTGGGTGCCTAGAAAGTGTGTGACAGACGTAGGTTCCCTAGCACTCTCCTCCCCAGCAGAGACATGTGCAGGTGGTTGGGGCCTGATCCTGCGTGTCTGGGTTCCCGCCACACAGCCCAACTCAGGGGAAGCAGCCCCTGAGGCAAGACCTGCTGGAGGAGCCCTGCGCACCCGCCTGATTGGCGAGTGCACAGCCAGCAGGGAAGCGAGCCTCCTCGGGGGAAGAGGAGGCAGCCCAGCCCCGTCAAGTGGAAAGCCCTGCTTGCACGGAGCTAAGTGTGCCTCCAGTACGGCAGAGCTCTAGATCTGCTCAGAGCCCCGATCTGGCAGTGTTCCCCGATCAAGGCTGTTCGGCCGGGGGCGAGCCTTGCCCAGATTTGCCTTGCATTTAGGCTCCCTCCCCAGGAAGGAGCAGGCAGCAGGAGCCTGGGAGATCGCCACTGGCGCCTTCCTTGCCTCAGCTCCAATCCTGCCTTGCCTTTGCACTTATGTCCCAGTCCTCCTAAAGGAGGGCTTAGGGGCTGGTGGGTTGCACACTGCCACGGGCTCCAGCAGTGAGAACTCTGTCAGAGGGAAGCGAAGGGCAACTGCAGGGTTCCTCCAGCGGTTGCTTGGCCGCCCAGATTCAGCGCCGCACGGAGAGCACCAGGTTCCAAGGGCCCCTGGCTGGGTTTTGCATCCCCACACTCCCAGAGGCTGACTCCGTGGGTGCCTAGAAAGTGTGTGAGAGACGTAGGTTCCCTAGCACTCTCCTCCCCAGCAGAGACATGTGCAGGTGGTTGGGGCCTTATCCTGCGTGTCTGGGTTCCCGCCCACAGCCTCAACTCAGGGGAAGCAGCCCCTGAGGCAAGACCTGCTGGAGGAGCCCTGCGCGCCCGCCTGATAGGCGAGAGCACAGTCCAGCAGTGTAGCGAGCCTCCTCGGGGGAAGAGGAGGCAGCAAGTCTCCGTCAAGCTGAAATCCCTGCTTACACGAAGCTAAGTGCGACTCCAGTACGGCAGATCTCTAGCTCTGTTCAGAGGCCCGATCTGGCAGAGTTCCTGGCACCAAGATGCTCTGCCATAGGCGAGCCTTGCGCAGACTTGCCTTGCTTTAAGGCTCCCTCCCCAGGAAGGAGCAGGCTGTGTGAGGCTCGGAAACGCCACTGGCGCCTTCCTGGCTTCAGCTCTACCCCTGCCTTGCCTTTGCACTTAGGTCCCAAGCGTCCTTGAGGAGGGCTTAGGGGCTGGTGGGTTGCACACTGCCAAGGGCTCCAGCAGTGAAAGCTCTGTCAGAGGGAAGCGAAGGGCAACAGCAGGGCTCCTTCAGCGGTTCCTTGGCCGCCCAGACAAAGCTCCGCACGGAGAGCACCAGGTTGCCAAGGGCCCCTGGCTGGGTTTTGCATCCCCACACTCCCAGAGGCTGACTCCGTGGGTGCCTAGAAAGTGTGTGAGAGACGTAGGTTCCCTAGCACTCTCCTCCCCAGCAGAGACATGTGCAGGTGGTTGGGGCCTTATCCTGCGTGTCTGGGTTCCCGCCCACAGCCTCAACTCAGGGGAAGCAGCCCCTGAGGCAAGACCTGCTGGAGGAGCCCTGCGCGCCCGCCTGATAGGCGAGTGCACAGCCAGCAGGGAAGCGAGCCTCCTCGGGGGAAGAGGAGGCAGCCCAGCCCCGTCAAGTTGAAAGCCCTGCTTGCACGGAGCTAAGTGCGCCTCCAGTACGGCAGAGCTCTAGCTCTGCTCAGAGCCCCGATCTGGCAGAGTTCCTGGCGCGAGGCTGCTCTGCCGGGGGCTAGCCTTGCCCAGACTTGCCTTGCTTTTAGGCTGCCTCTCCAGGAAGGAGCAGGCAGCAGGAGCCTGGGAGTCGCCACTGGCGCCTTTCTTGCCTCAGCTCCAATCCTGCCTTGCCTTTGCACTTAGGTCCCAGTCCTCCTTAAGGAGAGCTTAGGGGCTGGTGGGTTGCACACTGCCAAGGGCTCCAGCAGTGAGAATTCTGTCAGAGGGAAGGGAAGGGCAACTGCAGGGCTCCTCCAGCGGTTGCTTGGCCGCCCAGATTCAGCGCCACACGGAGAGCACCAGGCTCCCAGGGCCCCTGGCTGGGGTTTTCAGCCCCGCACACACGGAGGCTGATTCCTTGGGTGCCCAGAAAGTGTATGACAGACGTAGGTTCCCTAGCACTCTCCTCCCCAGCAGAGACATGTGCAGGTGTTTGGGGCCTGATCCTGCGTGTCTGGGTTCCTGCCCACAGCCCCAACTCAGGGGAAGCAGCCCCTGAGGCAAGACCTGCTGGAGGAGCCCTGCGCCCCCGCCTGATAGGCGAGTGCACAGCCAGCAGGGAAGCGAGCCTCCTCGGGGGAAGAGGAGGCAGCAAGTCCCCGTCAAGCTGAAATCCCTGCTTCCACGAAGCTAAGTGCGACTCCAGTACGGCAGATCTCTAGCTCTGTTCAGAGGCCCCGATCTGGCAGAGTTCCTGGCACCAAGATGCTCTGCCATAGGCGAGCCTTGCGCAGACTTGCCTTGCTTTAAGGGCTCCCTCCCCAGGAAGGAGCAGGCTGTGTGAGGCTCGGAAACGCCACTGGCGGCCTTCCTGGCTTCAGCTCTACCCTGCCTTGCCTTTGCACTTAGGTCCAAGCGTCCTTGAGGAGGGCTTAGGGCTGGTGGGTTGCACACTGCCAAGGGCTCCAGCAGTGAAAGCTCTGTCAGAGGGAAGCGAAGGGCAACAGCAGGGCTCCTTCAGCGGTTCCTTGGCCCCCAGACAAAGCTCCGCACGGGAGAGCACCAGGTTCCAAGGGCCCTGGCTGGGTTTTGCATCCCCACACTCCCAGAGGCTGACTCCGTGGGTGCCTAGAAAGTGTGTGAGAGACGTAGGTTCCCTAGCACTCTCCTCCCCAGCAGAGACATGTGCAGGTGGTTGGGGCCTTATCCTGCGTGTCTGG
>NW_017198809.1:0-7558 GCF_001704415.2 Capra hircus | reverse complement strand
TTACGTCGGGGAACCTGAGGGACCCGCTCTGGTGACTCAGGAAAGGCCAGTCCCCATGAGAGTTGCTCGGGGCCTATCAGGATTACTCTCCCCTCGATGCAGGGGCATAAAGTCTTGTGTGGAGTCGGTGCGGAACCTGAGCATTCCTCTCCAGTGCTGACATGGATCTTGGGTACTTCTGGAGTCTCCCAGGGGAGTCAGTGCTCGTCTCTAGAGGGGGCATGCATGTGCGCTTTCCTCCCGAGCTGTAGCAGCAGTGTCACACTTCCCTTCGCGTGGATCAAGGGATCAGGGGCTTTCCCTCGAGGCTCCGATGAGGCTTTCCACGAGCTTTCCCACAGGGCTGTCCCACGTGCCACCCGTGGTGTGAGTCGATCCTCGGCTTGAACGTCGAGGCAGTGCAGGGAAAAGAGTTTTCCCTGGAATGGACTGAGACATCTGGGGACTCTGGAATGACATGGTGGAGTTCCTTGCCTTTCCCTTTCCTGTGGAGAGCGCCTCCTCTTGAGACGCGACGAGAACGCCGGGAATTCTTTCCCGACCACGCAGGGAAAGGATCCCTCCTCTCGAGCTATGAGGCGGAAACGGGGCTCCTCTGGATGTGGGTGGGACTCTCGTGCTTCCTCTGGAGTGGAGACGGGTATGTCGGGGAACTTCTTGAGTTGCAGCAAGGGTGTGAAGGACCCTTTTGAAGTTCCAGAGGTTAGGTGTGATTAGACACGAGACGCCTCAGCGGAAATGGGCCTCATCTCGCCTGGAGGGGAGAACCTCCTGGATTTCCTCGAGTTGCGGCAGGTGCTCTCGCCTTATGATGGGGACCTCTGGGACCCGCTCTGGTGGCCTCAGGAAAGGCCAGTCCCCATGCGAGTTGTTCGGGGCCTCTCGGGATTCCTCTCCTTTCGATGCCGGGGCCTAAGAACTTGTGTGGAGACGGTGCCGGAACCTGAGGATTAATCTCCAGTGCCGACATGGATCTTGGGGTATTTCTGGAGTCTCCCCAGGGGAGTCAGTCCTCCTCTCGAGTGGGGGGCATGTACGTGCGCTTTCCTCCCGAGGTGTAGCAGCAGTGTCACGCTTCCATAGGCGTGGATCAAGGGATCTGTGACTTTCGCTTGAGGCTTTCCCACGAGCATTTCCCACGAGGCTGTCACACAGGAATGTCCCACGTGCCAACGTGGTGTGAGTCGATCCTCGGCTTGAAAGTCAAGGCAGTGCAGGGAAAACAGGTTTCCCTGGAATGGACTAAGACATCTGGGGGACTCTGGGAATGGTGGCACGACCCTGGAGTTCTCTCGCCTTTCCTATGGAGAGCGCCTCCTCTTGAGATGCGACGGGAACGCCGGGAATTCTTTCCCAACCACACAGGGAAAGGATCCCTCCTCTCGAGCTAGGAGGGGGAAAAGTGGCTCCTCTAGATGTGGGTGGGACTCTCCTGCTTCCTCTCGAGTGGAGACGAGTATATCAGGGAACCTCTTGAGTTGCAGCAAGGGTTTGAAGGACCCTTTGGAAGTTCCAGAGGTTAGGTGTGATTAGAATCGAGACGGCATCAGGGGAAAAGGGCCTCATCTCGCCTGGAGGGGGAGAACCTCCTGGAGTTTCTCGAGTTGCGGCAGGTGCTCTCGACTTACGACGGGGACCTCAAGGACCCGCTCTGGTGGACTCAGGAAAGGCCAGTCCCCATGCGAATAGCTCGTAGGCCTCTCGGGATTCCTCCCATCAATGCCGGGGCCTAAGTTCTTGTGTGGAGTCGGTGTCGGAACCTGAGGATTCCTCTCAATTGCTGCCATGGATCTTGGGGTACTTCTGGAGTCTCCCCAGGGGAGTCAGTCCTCGTCTCGATTCGGGGCATGCACGTGCGCTTACCTCCGGAGCTGTAGCAGCAGTGTCGTGCTTCCCTTCGCGTGGATCAAGGGATCTGTGGCTTTCCCTCGAGGCTTTCCCACGAGGCTTTCCGACAGGGCTGTCCCACGAGCCACCGTGGTGTGAGTCGATCCTCGGCTTGCAAGTCGAGGCAGTGCAGGGAAAGAAGGTTTCCCTGGAATGGACTGAGATATCTGGGGGACTCAGGGAATGGTGGCACGACCCTGGAATTCCTCTCGCCTTTCCTGTGGAGAGCGCCTCCTCTTGAGATGAGACGGAAACGCCGGGAATTCTTTCCCGATCATGCAGGGAAAGGATCCCTCCTCTCGAGCTAGGAGGCAGAAACGGGGCTCCTCTGGATGTGGGCGGGACTCTCGTGCTTCCTCTCGAGTGGAGACGGTTATGTCGGGGAACTTCTTGAGTTGCAGCATGGTTGTGAAGGACCCTTTGGAAGTTCCAGAGGTTAGGTGCTATTGGCCTCGAGACGCCTCAGCGGAAATGGGCCTCATCTCGCCTGGAGGGGAGAACCTCCTGGATTTTCTCGAGTTGCAGCAGGTGCTCTTGACTTTCGACGGGGACCTCAGGGACACGCTCTGGTGGCCTCAGGAAAGGCCAGGCCCAAAGCGATTTCCTCAGGGACCTCTCTGGATTCCTCTCCCGTCGATGCCGGGGCCTAAGATATTGTGTGCAGTCGGTGTGGCAACCTGAGGATTCCTCTCCAGTGCTGACATGGATCTTGGGGTACCTCTGGAGTCTCCCCAGGGGAGTCAGTCCTCGTCTCGAGTGGAGGCATGCACGTGCGCTGTCCTCCCGATTTGTAGCAGCAGTGTCACGCTTCCCTTCAGGTGGATCAAGGGATCTGTGGTTTTCCCTCGAGGCTTCCGACGAGGCTTTCCCACGAGGCTTTCCCACAGCGCTGTCCCACGTGCCACCGTGGTGTGAGTCGATCCTCGGCTTGAAATTCAAGGCAGTGCAGGGAAAACAGGTTTCCCTGGAATGGACTGAGACATCTGGGGGACTCGGGGAACGGTGACATGACCCTGGAGTTCTCTCGCCTTTCCTGTGGTGAGCGTCTCCTCTTGAGATGCGACGGGAACGCCGGAAATTCTTTCCCGACCACGCAGGGAAAGGATTCCTCCTCTCGAGCTAGGAGGCGGAAGCGGGACCCCTCTGGTTGTGGGCGGGACTCTCGTGCTTCCTCTCGAGTGGAGACGGGTATGTCGGCGAACTTCTTGAGTTGCAGCAAGCGTGTGAAAGACCCTTTGGAAGTTCCAGAGGTTAGGTGTGATTAGCCTCGAGACGCCTCAGCGGAAATGGGCCTCATCTGGCCTGGAGGGGAGAACCTACTGGATTTTCTCGAGTTGCGGCAGGTGCTCTCGACTTACGGCGGGGACCTCAGAGACCCGCTCTGCTGGACTCAGGAAAGGCCAGGCCCCATGCGAGTTGCTCGGGGGGCCTCTCGGGATTCCTCTCCCGTCGATGCCGGGGCCTAAGATCTTGTGTGGAGTCGGTGCCCGGAACCTGAGGATTCCTCTCCAGTGCTGACATGGATCTTGGGGTACTTCTGGATTCTCCCCACCGGGAGTCAGTCCTTGTCTCGAGTCGGTGCATGCACGTGCGTTTTCCTCCCGAGCTGTAGCAGCAGTGTCATGCTTCCCTTCGAGGGGATAAAGGGATCTGTGTCTTTCCCTCGAGGCTTTCCCTGGAGGCTTTTTCACGAGGCTTTCCCACAAGGCTGTCCCACGTGCCACCGTGGTGTGAGTCGATCCTTGGCTTGAAAGTCGATGCAGTGCAGGGAAATCAGGTTTCCCTGGAATGGACTGAGACATCTGGGGGACTCTGGGAATGGTGGCACGACCCTGGAGTTCCTCTCCTTTCCTGTGGAGAGTGCCTCCTCTTGAGATGCGACGGGAAGGCCGGGAATTCTTTCTCGACCACGCAGGGAAAGGATCCCTCCTCTCGAGCTAGGAGGCCGGAAACGGGGCTCCTCTGGATGTGGGAAGGACTCTCGGGCTTCCTCTCGAGTGGAGACGGGTATGTCGGGGAACTTCTTGAGTTGAAGCAAGGGTGTGAAGGACCCTTTGGAAGTTCCAGAGGTTAGGTGTGATTAGACTCGAGACGCCTCAGCGGAAATGGGCCTCATCTCGGCTGGAGGGGAGAACCTCCTGGATTTTCTCGAGTTGGGGCAGGTGCTCTCGACTTACGATGGGTACCTCCGGGACCCGCTCTCGTGGCGTCAGAAAAGCCCAGTCCCCAAAGCCAGTTGCTCGTGGGCTTCTCGGGATTCCTCTCCCCTTGATGCCGGGGGCCTAATACATTGTGTGGAGTTGATGACGGAACCTGAGGATTCCTCTCCAGTGCCGACATGGATCTTGGGGTATTTCTGGAGGCTCCCCAGGGGAGTCAGTCCTCGTCTGGAGAGGGGGCATGCACGTGCGCTTTCCTCCCGAGTTGTAGCAGCAGTGTCACGCTTCCCTTCCCGTGGATCAAGGGATCTGTGGTTTTCCCTCGAGGCTTCCGACGACGAGGCTTTCCCACAGCGGCTGTCCCACGTGGCACCGTGGTGTGAGTCGATCCTCGGCTTGAAATTCAAGGAAGTGCAGGGAAAACAGGTTTCCCTGGAATGGACTGAGACATCTGGGGTACTCGGGGAACGGGTGACATGACCCTGGAGTTCCTCTCGCCTTTCCTGTGGAGAGCGTCTCCTCTTGAGATGCGACGGGAACGCCGGGAATTCTTTCCCGACCACGCAGGGAAAGGATTCCTCCTCTCGAGCTAGGAGTCGGAAGCGGGACCCCTCTGGTTGGGGGCGGGACTCTCGTGCTTCCTCTCGAGTGGAGACGGGTATGTCGGCGAACTTCTTGAGTTGCAGCAAGCGTGTGAAAGACCCTTTGGAAGTTCCAGAGGTTAGGTGTGATTAGCCTCGAGACGCCTCAGCGGAAATGGGCCTCATCTCGCCTGGAGGGGAGAACCTACTGGAGTTTCTCGAGTTGCGGCAGGTGCTCTCGACTTACGGCGGGGACCTCAGAGACCCGCTCTGGTGGCCTCAGGAAATGCCAGTCCCCATGCGAGTTGCTCGGGGGGCTCTCGGGATTCCTCTCCCCGTCTTTGCCGGGGCCTAAGATCTTGTGTGGAGTCGGTGCCGGAACCTGAGCATTCCGCTCCAGTGCTGACATGGATCTTGGGGGTACTTCTGGATTCTCCCCACGGGAGTTAGTCCTTGTCTCGAGTCGGGGCATGCACGTGCGTTTTCCTCCGAGCTGTAGCAGCAGTGTCATGCTTCCCTTCGAGGGGATAAATTGATCTGTGTCTTTCCCTCGAGGCTTTCCCTGGAGGCTTTTTCACGAGGCTTTCCCACAAGGCTGTCCCACGTGCCACCGTGGTGTGAGTCGATCCTTGGCTTGAAAGTCAATGCAGTGGAGGGAA
This sequence comes from Capra hircus, assembly GCF_001704415.2. Taxonomy (NCBI): domain Eukaryota; kingdom Metazoa; phylum Chordata; class Mammalia; order Artiodactyla; family Bovidae; genus Capra; species Capra hircus. The sequence continues at coordinate 2,272 of NW_017198809.1, read as the reverse complement.
AAAAGGTTTCCCAGGAATGGACGGAGACATCTGGTGTTTCTGGGAGTGGTGGCACGACCCTGGAGTTCCTCTCACCTTGCCTGTGGAAAGCACCTCCTCTTGAGATGAGATGGGTACGCCGGAAATTCTTTCCCGAACACGGCAGCGAAAGGATGCCTCCTCTCGATCTAGGAGGCGGAAACGGGGGCTCCTCTGGATGTGGGCGGGACTCTCGTGCTTCCTCTCAGTGGAGACCGGTATGTCGCGGGAACTTCTTGAGTTGCAGCAAGGGTGTGAAGGACCCTTTGGAAATTCAAGAGGTTAGGTGTGATTCGCCTCGAGACGCCTCAGCACATGGGCCTCATCTCGCCTGGAGGGGAGAACCTCCTGGATTTTTCTCGAGTTGCGGCAGGTGCTCTCGACTTGCGACGGGGACCTCAGGGACCGCTCTGTTGGCCTCAGGAAAGGCCAGTCCCATGCGAGTTTCTCGGGGGCCTCTCGGATTCCTCTCCCGTCGATGCCGGGGCCTAAAGATCTTGTGTGGAGTCGGTGCCGGAACCTGAGCTTTCCTCTCCAGTGCTGACATGGATCTTGGGTACTTCTCGAGTCTTCAGTGGAGTCAGTCCTTTTCTCGAGTGGGGGCATGCACGTGCGCTTTCCTCCCGAGGTGTAGCAGCAGTGTCGCGCTTCCCTTCGCGTGGATCAAGGGATCAGGGTCTTTCCCTCGAGGCTTTCCCTCGAGGCTTTCCCACGAGGCTTTCCCACAGGGCTGTCCCACGTGCCACCGTGGTGTGAGTCGATCCTCGGCTTGAAAGTGGAGGCAGTGCAGGGAAAACAGGTTTCCCTGGAATGGACTGAGACATCTGGGGGCTCTGGGAATGTGGCACGACCCTTGAGCTCCTCTGCGTTTCCTGTGGAGAGCGCTCCTCTTGGGATGCGACGAGAATGCCGGGAATTCTTTCCGACCACGCAGGGAAAGGATCCCTCTCTCGCGCTAGGAGGCGCAAACGGGGCTACTCTGGATGTGGGCGGGACTCTAGTGCTTCCTCTCGAGTGGAGACGGGTACGTCAGGGAACTTCTTGAGTTGCAGCAAGGGTGTGAAGGAGGCCTTTGGAAGTTCCAGGGGTTAGGTGTGATTAGCCTGGAGACGACTCAGCGGAAATGGGCCTCATCTCGCCTGGAGGGGAGAACCTCCTGGATTTTCTCGAGTTGCGGGGCAGGTGCTCTCAACTTTCGACGGGGATCTCAGGGACGCGCTCTGGGTGGCCTCAGGAAAGGCCAGTCCCATGCGAGTTGCTCGCGGGCCTCTCGAGATTCCTCTCCCGTCGATGCCGGGGCCTAAGATCTTGTGTGGAGTCGGTGCCGAAACCTGTGGTTTCCTCTCCAGTGCTGACATGGATCTTGGGTACTTCTGGAGTCTCCCCAGGAAAGTCATTCTGCATCTCGAGTGGGGGCATGCACATGTGATTTCCTCCCGAACTGTAGCAGCAGTGTCAGACGCTTCCCTTCGCGTGGTTCAAGGGATCATCGTCTTTCCCTCGAGGGCTTTCCCACGAGGCTTTCCCACGAGGCTTTCCCACAGGCGTTTCCCACAGGGCTGCCCACGTGCCACAGTGGTGTAGTCGATCCTCGGCTTGAAAGTCGAGGCAGTGCAGGGAAAACAGTTTTCCCTGGAATGGACTGAGACATCTGGGGGACTCTGGGAATGGTGGCACGATCCTGGAGTTCCTCTCGCCTTTCCTGTGGAGAGCGCCTTCTCTTGAGATGCGACGGGAACGCGGGAAATTCTTTCCCCACCACGCAGGGAAAGGATCCCCTCCTCTCGAGCTAGGAGGCGGAAACGGGCTCCTCTGGATATTGGCGAAACTCTCGTGCTTTCTCTCGAGTGGAGACGGGTATGTCGGGGAACTTCTTGAGTTGCAGCAAGGGTGTGAAGGACCCTTTGGAAGTTCCAGATGTTAGGTGTGATTAGCCACGAGACGCCTCAGCACAAATGGGCCCAATCTCGCCTGGAGGGGAGAACCTCCTCGATTTTCTCGAGTTGCGGCAGGGGTTTCTCGACTTTCGACGGGGACCTCAGGGACCCGCTCTGATGGCCTCAGGAAAGGCCAGTCCCCATGCGAGTTGCTCGGGGGCCTCTCGGATTCCTCTCCCGTCGATGCCGGGCCTAAGATCTTGTGTGAGTCGGTGCCGGAACCTGAGCATTCCTCTCCCGTGCTGAGATGGATCTTGGGGTATTCCTGGAGTCACCCAGGGGAGTCAGTCCTCGTCTAGAGTGGGGCATGCACGTGC
>NW_017198808.1:0-7558 GCF_001704415.2 Capra hircus | reverse complement strand
TGGAATCGGTGCCGGAACCTGTGGATTCCTCTCCAGTGCTGACATGGATCTTGGGGTACTTCTGAAGTCTCCCCAGGGGAGTCAGTCCTCGTCTCGAGTGGGGCATGCTCGTGCGCTTTCCTCCCCGATGTGTAGCAGCATTGTCACGCTTCCCGGCGAGTGGATCAAGGATCTGTGTCTTTTCCTTGAGGCTTTCCTCGAGGCTTTCCCACGAGGCTTTCCCACAGGGCTGTCCCACGTGCCACCGTGGTGTGAGTTGATCCTCTGCTGAAAGTCGAGACAGTGCAGGGAAAACAGGTTTCCCTTGAATGGACTTAGACATCTGGGGAACTCTGGGAATGGTGGCACGACCCTGGAGTTCCTCTCGCCTTTCCTGTGGAGAGCGCCTCCTCTTTAGATGGGACGGGAACTCCGGGAATTCTTTCCGACCACGCAGGGAAAGGATGCATCCTCTCGAGCTATGAGGCAGAAACGGGCTCCTCTGGATGTGGGCGGGACTGTCGTGCTTCCTCTCCAGTGGAGACGGTTATGTCGGGGAACTTCTTGAGTTGCAGCAAGGGTGTGAAGGACCCTTTGGAAGTTCCAGAGGTTAGGTGTGATTAACCTCGAGACGCCTCAGCAGAAAAGGGCCTCATCTCGCCTGGAGGGGAGAACCTCCTGGATTTTCTCGAGGTGCGGCAGGTGCTGTCGACTTACGACGGGGACCTCAGGGACCCGCTCTGGTGGCCTGAGTAAAGGCCAGTCCCCATTCGAGATGTTTGGGGGCCGCTCGGAATTCCTCTACCGTCGATGCCGAGCCTAAGACTTTGAGTGGAGTCGGTGACGCAACCTGAGGATTCCTCTCCACTGCTGACATGGATCTTGGGGTACTTCTAGTGTCTCCCCAGGGGAGTCAGTCCTCGTCTCGAAGTGGCGGCATGCAGTTCGATTCCCTCCCCAGCTGTAACAGCAGTGTCACGCTTCCCGTCGAGTGGATCAAGGGATCAGTGTCTTTCCCTTGAGGCTATCACATGAGGCTTTCCCAGGAGGCTTTCCCACAGGGCTGTCCCACGTGCCACCGTGGTGTGAGTCGATCCTCGGCATGAAATCGAGGCAGTGCAGGGAAAACAGTATTCCCTGGAATGGACTGAGACATCTGGGGGACTCTGGGAATGGTGGCACGAGTCTTGAGTTCCTCTCGCCTTTCCTGAGGAGACCGCCTCCTCATGAGATGCGACGGGAATGCAGGCAATTCTTTCCCAACCACGCAGGGAAAGGATCCATCCTCTCGAGCTAAGAGGCATAAACGGTGCTCCTCTGGATGTGGGCGGGACTCTCGTGCTTCCTCTCCAGTGGAGACGGTTATGTCGGGGAACTTCTTGAGTTGCAGCAAGGGTGTGAAGGACCCTTTGGAAGTTCCAGAGGTTAGGTGTGATTAACCTCGAGACGCCTCAGTGGAAATGGGCCTCATCTCGCCTGGAGGGGAGAACCTCCTGGATTTTTTCGAGTTGGGGCAGGTGCTCTCGACTTACGAAAGGGACCTCAGGGACCCGTTCTGGTGGCCTCAGCAAAGGCCGGTCCCCATGCGAGATGCTTGGGGGCTTCTCGTTATTCCTCTACCTTCGATGTCGGGGCCTAAGACCTTGTGTGGAGTTGGTGCCGAAATCTGAGGATTCATCTGCAGTGCTGACATGGATCTTGGGGTACTTCAGGAGTCTCCCCAGGGGAGTCAGTGCTCGTCTCGAGTGTGGGCATGCAGTTCGATACCCTCCCGAGCTGTAGCAGAAGTGTCACGCTTCCCGTCGAGTAGATCAAGGGATCTGTGGCTTTCCCTCGAGGCTTTCCCACGAGGCTTTCCCACAGGACTGTCCCACGTGCCACCGTGGTGTGAGTCGATCCTCGGCTTGAAAGTCGAGGCAGTGCAAGGAAAACAGTTTTCCCTGGAATGGACTGAGACATCTGGGGGAATCTGGGAATGGTGGCACGACCCTGGAGTTCCTCTCGCCTTTCCTGTGGAGAGTGCCTCCACTTCAGATGTGACGGGAACGCCGGGAATTCTTTCCCGCACACGCAGGGAAAGGATCCGTGCTCTTGAGCTTTGAGGCGAAATCGGGGCTCCTCTGGATGTGGGCGGGACTCTCGTGCTTCCTCTCGAGTGGAGACGGGTATGTCGGGGAACTTCTTGAGTTGCAGAAAGGGTGTGAAGGACCCTTTGGAAGTTCCAGAGGTTAGGTGTGATTAGCCTCGAGACGCCTCAGCGGAAATGGTCCTCATCTCCCCTGGAGGGGAGAACCTCCTGGATTTTCACGAGTTGTGGCAGGTGGTCTCGACTTACGACGGGGACCTCAGGGACCCGTTCTGGTGGCCTCAGGAAAGGCCAGTGCCCATGCGAGTTGCTCGGGGGGCCTCTCGGGATTCCTCTCCGTCGATGCCGGGGCCTAAGACCTTGTGTGGAGTCGGTGCCGGAACCTGAGAATTCCTCTGCAGTGCTGACATGGATCTTGGGGTACTACTGGAGTCTCCCCAGGGGAGTCAGTCCTCGGCTCGAGTGGGGCATGCACGTGCGCTTTCCTCCCGAGCTGTAACAGCAGTGTCACGCTTCCCTTCGCGTGGATCAAGGGATCTGTGGCTTTCCCTCGAGGCTTTCCCATGCGGCTTTCCCACGTGGCTTTCCCACAGGGCTGTCCCAGGTGCCACCGTGCTGTGAGTCGATCCTCGGCTTGAAAGTTGAGGCAGAGCAGGGAAAACAGGTGTCCCTGGAATGGACTGAGACATCTGGGGACTCTGGGAATGGTGGCACGACCCTGGAGTTCCTCTCGCCTCTCCTGTGGAGAGCGCCTCCACTTGGGATGCAAGGGGAACACAGGGAATTCTTCCCGACCACGCAGGGAAAGGATCCCTCCTGTCGAGCTAGGAGGCGGAATCGGCGCTCCTTTGTATGTGAGCGGGACTCTTTCTTCCTCTCCAGTGGAGACGGGTATGTCGGGGAACTTCTTGAGTTGCAGCAAGGGTGTGAAGGACCCTTTCGAAGTTCCAGAGGTTAGATGTGATTAGCCTCGAGCCCCTCAGCGGAAATGGGCCTCATCTCGCCTGGAGGGGAGAACCTCCTGGATTTTCTCGAGTTGCGGCAGGTGGTCTCGACCAACGACGGGGACCTCAGGGACCCGCTCTGGTGGCCTCAGGAAAGGCCAGTCCCCATGCGAGTTGCTCGGGTGCCTCTCGGGATTCCTCTCCCCTTGATGCCGGGACCTAAGACCTTGTGTGGAATCGGTGCCGGAACCTGTGGATTCCTCTCCAGTGCTGACATGGATCTTGGGGTACTTCTGAAGTCTCCCCAGGGGAGTCAGTCCTCGTCTCGAGTGGGGGCATGCTCGTGCGCTTTCCTCCCGATGTGTAGCAGCATTGTCACGCTTCCGGCGAGTGGATCAAGGGATCTGTGTCTTTTCCTTGAGGCTTTCCCTCGAGGCTTTCCCACGAGGCTTTCCCACAGGGCTGTCCCACGTGCCACCGTGGTGTGAGTTGATCCTCTGCTGAAAGTCGAGACAGTGCAGGGAAAACAGGTTTCCCTTGAATGGACTTAGACATCTGGGGAACTCTGGGAATGGTGGCACGACCCTGGAGTTCCTCTCGCCTTTCCTGTGGAGAGCGCCTCCTCTTTAGATGGGACGGGAACTCCGGGAATTCTTTCCAGACCACGCAGGGAAAGGATGCATCCTCTCGAGCTATGAGGCAGAAACGGGGCTCCTCTGGATGTGGGCGGGACTGTCGTGCTTCCTCTCCAGTGGAGACGGTTATGTCGGGGAACTTCTTGAGTTGCAGCAAGGGTGTGAAGGACCCTTTGGAAGTTCCAGAGGTTAGGTGTGATTAACCTCGAGACGCCTCAGCAGAAAAGGGCCTCATCTCGCCTGGAGGGGAGAACCTCCTGGATTTTCTCGAGGTGCGGCAGGTGCTGTCGACTTACGACGGGGACCTCAGGGACCCGCTCTGGTGGCCTGAGTAAAGGCCAGTCCCCATTCGAGATGTTTGGGGCCGCTCGGAATTCCTCTACCGTCGATGCCGAGCCTAAGACTTTGAGTGGAGTCGGTGACGCAACCTGAGGATTCCTCTCCACTGCTGACATGGATCTTGGGGTACTTCTAGTGTCTCCCAGGGGAGTCAGTCCTCGTCTCGAGTGGCGGCATGCAGTTCGATTCCCTCCCCAGCTGTAACAGCAGTGTCACGCTTCCCGTCGAGTGGATCAAGGGATCAGTGTCTTTCCCTTGAGGCTATCACATGAGGCTTTCCCAGGAGGCTTTCCCACAGGGCTGTCCCACGTGCCACCGTGGTGTGAGTCGATCCTCGGCATGAAATCGAGGCAGTGCAGGGAAAACAGTATTCCCTGGAATGGACTGAGACATCTGGGGACTCTGGGAATGGTGGCACGAGTCTTGAGTTCCTCTCGCCTTTCCTGAGGAGACCGCCTCCTCATGAGATGCGACGGGAATGCAGGCAATTCTTTCCCAACCACGCAGGGAAAGGATCCATCCTCTCGAGCTAAGAGGCATAAACGGTGCTCCTCTGGATGTGGGCGGGACTCTCGTGCTTCCTCTCCAGTGGAGACGGTTATGTCGGGGAACTTCTTGAGTTGCAGCAAGGGTGTGAAGGACCCTTTGGAAGTTCCAGAGGTTAGGTGTGATTAACCTCGAGACGCCTCAGTGGAAATGGGCCTCATCTCGCCTGGAGGGGAGAACCTCCTGGATTTTTTCGAGTTGGGGCAGGTGCTCTCGACTTACGAAAGGGACCTCAGGGACCCGTTCTGGTGGCCTCAGCAAAGGCCGGTCCCCATGCGAGATGCTTGGGGCTTCTCGTTATTCCTCTACCTTCGATGTCGGGGCCTAAGACCTTGTGTGGAGTTGGTGCCGAAATCTGAGGATTCATCTGCAGTGCTGACATGGATCTTGGGGTACTTCAGGAGTCTCCCCAGGGGAGTCAGTGCTCGTCTCGAGTGTGGGCATGCAGTTCGATACCCTCCCGAGCTGTAGCAGAAGTGTCACGCTTCCCGTCGAGTAGATCAAGGGATCTGTGGCTTTCCCTCGAGGCTTTCCCACGAGGCTTTCCCACAGGACTGTCCCACGTGCCACCGTGGTGTGAGTCGATCCTCGGCTTGAAAGTCGAGGCAGTGCAAGGAAAACAGTTTTCCCTGGAATGGACTGAGACATCTGGGGGAATCTGGGAATGGTGGCACGACCCTGGAGTTCCTCTCGCCTTTCCTGTGGAGAGTGCCTCCACTTCAGATGTGACGGGAACGCCGGGAATTCTTTCCGCACACGCAGGGAAAGGATCCGTGCTCTTGAGCTTTGAGGCGAAATCGGGGCTCCTCTGGATGTGGGCGGGACTCTCGTGCTTCCTCTCGAGTGGAGACGGGTATGTCGGGGAACTTCTTGAGTTGCAGAAAGGGTGTGAAGGACCCTTTGGAAGTTCCAGAGGTTAGGTGTGATTAGCCTCGAGACGCCTCAGCGGAAATGGTCCTCATCTCCCCTGGAGGGGAGAACCTCCTGGATTTTCACGAGTTGTGGCAGGTGGTCTCGACTTACGACGGGGACCTCAGGGACCCGTTCTGGTGGCCTCAGGAAAGGCCAGTGCCCATGCGAGTTGCTCGCGGGCCTCTCGGGATTCCTCTCCGTCGATGCCGGGGCCTAAGACCTTGTGTGGAGTCGGTGCCGGAACCTGAGAATTCCTCTGCAGTGCTGACATGGATCTTGGGGTACTACTGGAGTCTCCCCAGGGGAGTCAGTCCTCGGCTCGAGTGGGGGCATGCACGTGCGCTTTCCTCCCGAGCTGTAACAGCAGTGTCACGCTTCCCTTCGCGTGGATCAAGGGATCTGTGGCTTTCCCTCGAGGCTTTCCCATGCGGCTTTCCCACGTGGCTTTCCCACAGGGCTGTCCCAGGTGCCACCGTGCTGTGAGTCGATCCTCGGCTTGAAAGTTGAGGCAGAGCAGGGAAAACAGGTGTCCCTGGAATGGACTGAGACATCTGGGGGACTCTGGGAATGGTGGCACGACCCTGGAGTTCCTCTCGCCTCTCCTGTGGAGAGCGCCTCCACTTGGGATGCAAGGGAACACAGGGAATTCATTCCCGACCACGCAGGGAAAGGATCCCTCCTGTCGAGCTAGGAGGCGGAATCGGCGCTCCTTTGTATGTGAGCGGGACTCTCGTTCTTCCTCTCCAGTGGAGACGGGTATGTCGGGGAACTTCTTGAGTTGCAGCAAGGGTGTGAAGGACCCTTTCGAAGTTCCAGAGGTTAGATGTGATTAGCCTCGAGCCCCCTCAGCGGAAATGGGCCTCATCTCGCCTGGAGGGGAGAACCTCCTGGATTTTCTCGAGTTGCGGCAGGTGGTCTCGACTTACGACGGGGACCTCAGGGACCCGCTCTGGTGGCCTCAGGAAAGGCCAGTCCCCATGCGAGTTGCTCGGGTGCCTCTCGGGATTCCTCTCCCCTTGATGCCGGGACCTAAGACCTTGTGTGGAATCGGTGCCGGAACCTGTGGATTCCTCTCCAGTGCTGACATGGATCTTGGGGTACTTCTGCAGTCTCCCCAGGGAGTCAGTCCTCCTCTCGAGTGGGGCATGCACGTGCGCTTTCCTCCCGAGCTGTAGCAGCAGTGTCACGCTTCCCTTCGCGTGGATCAAGGGATCTGTGGCTTTCCCTCGAGCTTTCCCACGAGGCTTTCCACGAGGCTTTCCACAGGGCTGTCCCCATGTGCCACCGTGGTGTGAGTGATCTTCGGCTTGAAAGTCGAGCAGTGCAGGGAAAACAGTTTTCCCTGGAATGGACTGAGACATCTGGGGACTCTGGGAATGGTGGCACGACCCTGGAGTTCCTCTCGCCTTTCCTGTGGTGAGCGCCTCCTCTTGAGATGCAACGGGAACGCCGGAATTCTTTCCCGACCACGCAGGGAAAGGATCCCTCCTCTCGAGCTAGGAGGCGGAAACGGGCTCCTCTGGATGTGGGCGGGAGTCGTGCTTCCTCTCGAGTGGAGACGGGTATGTCGGGAACTTCTTGAGTTGCAGCAAGGGTGTGAAGGACCCTTTGGAAGTTCCAGAGTTAGGTGTGATTAGCCTCGAGACGCCTCAGCCGAAAATGGGCCTCATCTCGCCTGGAGGGGAGAACCTCCTGGATTTTCTCGAGTGGCGGCAGGTGCTCTGGACTTACGACGGGGACCTCAGGGACCCGCTCTGGTGGCCTCAGAAAAGGCCAGTCCCATGCGAGTTGCTCGGGGCCTCTCGGGAATTCCTCTCCTGTCGATGCCGGGCTAAGACCTTGTGTGGATTTGGTGCCGGAACCTGAGGATTCCTCTCCAGTGCTGACATGGATTTGGGACTTCTGGAGTCTCCCCAGGGGAGTCAGTCCTCGTCTCGAGTTGGCGGCATGCACGTGGCTTTCCTCCCGAGCTGTAGCAGCAGTGTCACGCTTCCTTTGCGAGGATCAAGGGATCTGTGTCTTTCCCTCGAGGCTTTCCCACGAGGCTTTACCTCGAGGCTTTCCAAACAGGGCTGTCCCTCGTGCCACCGTGGTGTAGGTCGATCGTCGCTTGAAAG
>NW_017198807.1:0-7558 GCF_001704415.2 Capra hircus | reverse complement strand
CTCGAGAGGAAGCACGAGCATCCTGCCCACAGCCAGAGGAGCCCCATCCTTTTCCGCCTCCTAGCTCGAGAGGATCGTTTCCCTCAGTGTTCGGAAAGAATTCCCGGCGTTCCCTTTGCATCTCAAGAGGAGGCGCTCTCCACAGGAAAGGCGACTAGAACTCCAAGGTCGTGCCACCACTCCAGAGTCCCCCAGATGTCTCAGTCCATTCCAGGGAAACCTGTTTTCCCTTCACTGCCTCGACTTTCAAGCCGAGGATCGATTCACACCACGGTGGCACATGGGACAGCCCTGTTGGAAAGCCTTGTGGGAAAGCCTCCTGGGAAAGCCTCGAGGGAAAGCCACAGATCCTTTGATCCACGTGAAGGGCAGCGTGTCACTGCTGCTACAGCTCGAGAGGAAACCGCACGTGCATGCCCCCACTCGAGACGAGGACTGACTCCCAGGGGAGACTCCAAGAGTACCCCAAGATCCATATCAGCACTGGACAGGAATCCTCAGGTTTCGGCACCGACTCCACACAAGGTCTTAGGCTCCGGCATCGACGGGAGAGGAATCCCGAGAGGCCCCCGAGCAACTCCATGGGGACAGGCCTTTCCTGAGGCCACCAGAGCGGGTCCCTGAGGTCCCCGTCGCAGTCGAGAGCTCCTGCCGAAACTCGAGAAAATCCTGGAGGTTCTCCCCTCCAGGCGATATGAGGCCCATTTCCGCTGAGGCGTCTCGAGGCTAATCACACCTAACCTCTGGAATTTCCAAAGGGTTTTTCACACCCTTGCTGCAACTCAAGAAGTTCCCGACACATACACGTATCCACTGGAGAGGAAGCACGAGAGTCCCGCCCACATCCAGAGGAGCCCCGTTTCCGCCTCCTAGCTCGAGAGGATGGATCCTTTCCCTGCGTGGTCGGGAAAGAATTCCCGGCGTTCCCATAGCTTCTCAAGAGGAGGTGAACTCCACAGGAAAGGCGAGAGGAACTCCAGGGTCGTGCCACCATTCCCAGAGTCCCCCAGATGTCTCAGTCCATTCCAGGGAAACCTGTTTTCCCTGCACTGCCTCGACTTTCAAGCCGAGGATCGACTCACACCACGGTGGCACGTGCGACAGCCCTGTGGGAAAGGCCTCGTGGGAAAGCCTCGTGGGAAAGCCTCGAGGGAAAGCCACAGATCCCTTGATCCACGCGAAGGGAAGCGTGACACTGCTGCTACAGCTCGAGAGGAAAGCGCACGTGCCTGCCCCCACTCGAAACGAGGAATGACTCCCCTGGGGAGACTCCAAGAGTACCCCAAGATCCATGTCAGCACTGGACAGGAATCCTCAGGTTTCGGTACCGACTCCACACAAGGTCTTAGGCTCCAGCATCGACGGGAAGAGGAATCCCGAGAGGCACCCGAGCAACTCCATGGGGACTGGCCTTTCCTGAGGTCACCAGTGCGGGTCCCTGAGGTCCCCGTCGCCAGTCGAGAGAACCTGTCGAAACTCGAGAAAAATCCTGGAGGTTCTCCCCTCCAGGCGATATGAGGCCCATTTCCGCTGAGGCGTCTCGAGGTTAATCACACCTAACCTGTGGAACTTCCAACGGGTCCTTCACACCCTTGCTGCAACTCAAGAAGTTCCCCGACATACCCGTCTCCACTCCGAGAGGAAGCACGAGAGTCCCGTCCATATCCAGAGGAGCCCCGATTCCGCCTCCTAGCTCGAGAGGAGGATCCTTTCCCCGCGTGTTCGGGAAAGAATTCCCGGCATTCCCGTCGCATCTCAAGAGGAGGCGCTCTCCACAGGAAAAGCGAAAGGAACTCCAGGGTCGTGCCACCATTCCCAGAGTCCCCCAGATGTCTCAGTTCCATTCCAGGGAAACCTGTTTTCCCTGCACTGCTTCATCTTTCAAGCCAAGTATGGACTCACACCAAGGTGGCACGTGGGACAGCCCTGTGGGAAAGACTCGTGGGAAAGCCTCGTGGGAAAGCCTCGAGGGAAAGCCCCAGATCCCTTGATCCATGCGAAGGGAAGCGTGACACTGCTGCTACAGCTCGGGAGGAAGGCGCACGTGCATGCCCCCACTCGACACGAGGACTGACTGCCCTGGGGAGACTCCAGAAGTACCCCAAGATCCATGTCAGCACTGGAGAGGAATCCTCAGGTTCCGGCACCGACTCCACACAATTTCTTTGGCCCCGGCATAGACGGGAGAGGAATCCTGAGAGGCCCCCGAGCAACTCGCATGGGGACTGGCCTTTCCTGAGTCCACCAGTCGGGTCCCTGACGTCCCGGTGGTAAGTCGAGAGCACCGGCCACAACTCGAGAAAATTCAGGAGGTTCTCCCCTCCAGGCTAGATGAGGCCCCATTTCCGCTGAGGAGTCTCGAGGGTATCACACCTAACCTCTGGAACTAACAAAGGGTCCTTCACACCCTTGCTGCAACTCAAGAAGTTCCCCGACATACCGCGTCTCTACTCGAGAGGAAGCAGCGAGAGTCCCGCCCACATCCAGAGGAGCCCCGTTTCCTCCTCCTAGCTCGAGATGAGGGATCCTTTACCTGCGTGGTCGGGAAATAATTCCCGGCGCGTCCGTCGCATCTCAAGAGGAGGCGCTCTCCACAGGAAAGGCGAGAGGAACTCCAGGTTCCTGCCACCATTCCCATAGTCCCCCAGATGTCTCAGTCCTTTCCAGGGAAACCTGTTTTCCCTGCACTGCCTCGACTTTCAAGCCAAGGATCGACTCACACCACGGTGGCACATGGGACAGCTCTGCGGGAAAGCCTCGAGAGAAAGCCACAGATCCGTTGATCCACAAGAAGGGAAGCGTGACCCTGCTGCTACAGCTTGGGAGGAAAGCTCACGTGCATGCCCCCACTGGAGACGAGGTCTGACTCCCCTGGGGAGACTCCAGAAGTACCCCAAGTTCAATGTCAGGACTGGAGAGGAATGCTCAGGTTCTTGCACCGACTCCACACAAGGTCTTAGGCCCCGGCATCGACGGGAGAGGAATCATGAGAGGCCCCCGAGCAACTCGAATGGGGACTGGCCTTTCCTAAGACCACCAGAGCGGGTCCCTGAGGTCCCCGTGGTAAGTCGAGAGCACCTGCCGCAACTCGAAAAAATCCAGGAGGTTCTCCCCTCCAGGCGAGATGAGGCCCATTTCCGCTGAGGCGTCTCGAGGCTAATCACACCTAACCTCTGGAACTTCCAAAGGGTCCTTCACACCCTTACTGCAACTCAAGAAGTTCCCCGACATACCCGTCTCCACTCAAGAGGAAGCACGAGAGTCCCGCTCACATCCAAAGGAGTCCCGTTTTCTCCTCCTAGCTCGAGAGGAGGGATCTTTTCGCTGCGTGGTCGGGAAAGAATTCCCGGCGTGCCCGTCGCATCTCAAGAGGAGGCGCTCTCCACAGGAAAGCCGAGAGGAACTCCAGGGTCGTGCCACCATTCCCAGAGTCCCCCAGATGTCTCAGTCCATTCCAGGCAAACCTGTTTTCCCTGCACTGCCTCGAATTTCAAGCCGAGGATCGACTCACACCACTGTGGCACATGGAACAGCCCTCCGGGAAAGCCTCGAGAGAAGGCCACAGATCCCTTGATCCACGCGAAGGGAAACGTGACACTGCTGCTACAGCTCGGGAGGAAAGCGCACGTGCATGCCCCCACTCGAGACGAGGACTGACTCCCCTTGGGATACTCCAGAAGCACCCCAAGATCCATGTCCAGCACTGGAGAGGAATGCTCAGGTTCTGGCACCGACTCCACACAAGGTCTTAGGCCCCGGCATCGGCGGGAGAGGAATCCTGAGAGGCCCCCGAGGAACTCGCCATGGTGACTGGCCTTTCCTAAGACCACCAGAGCGGGTCCCTGAGGTTCCCGTCGTAAGTCGAGAGCACCTGCCGCAACTCGAGAAAATCCAGGAGGTTCTCCCCTGCAGGCGAGAATGAGGCCCATTTCCGCTGAGACGTCTCGAGTCTAATGACACCTCACCTATGGAACTTCCAAAGAGTTCTTCACACCCTTGCTGCCAACTCAAAAAGTTCCCCGAAACACCCGTCTCCATTCGATAGGAGGAACGAGAGTCCCGCCCTCATCCAGAGGAGCCGCGTTTCCGCCTGCTAGCTCGAGAGAAGGGATCCTTTCACTGCGTGGTCGGGAAAGAATTCCTGGCGTTCCCGTCCCATCTCATGAGGAGGCGCTCTCCACAGGAAAGGCGAGAGGAACTCCAGGGTCGTGCCACCATTCCCCGAGTCCCCCAGATGTCTCAGTCCATTCCAGGGAAACCTGTTTTCCCTGCACTGCCTCGACTTTCAAGCCGAGGATCGACTCACACCACAGTGGCACGTGCGACAGCCCTGTGGGAAAGACTCGTGTAAATGCCTCGAGGGAAAGCCTTGAGGGAAAACCACAGATCCCTTGATCCACTCGACGGGAAGCATGACACCGCTGCTACAGCTCGGGAGGAAAGCGCACGTGCATGCCCCCACTCGAGACGAGGACTGACTCCCCTGGGGAGACTCCAGAAGTACCCCAAGATCCATGTCAGCACTGGAGAGGAATCCTCAGGTTCCGGCACCGACTCCACACAAGGTCTTAGGCCCCAGCATAGACGGGAGAGGAATCCCAAGAGGCCCCCGAGCAACTCGCTTGGGAACTGGCCTTTCCTGAGGCCAAGAGAGTGGGTCCCTGAGGTCCCCGTCGTAAGTCGCGAGAACCAGCCGCACCTTGAGAAAATCCAGGAGGTTCTCCCCTCCAGACAAGATGAGGCCCATTTCCGCTGAGACGTCTTGAGGCTAATCACACCTAACCTCAGGAACTTCCAAAGGGTCCTTCACACCCTTGCTGCAACTCAAGAATTTCCCCGACATACCCGTCTCCACTCGAGAGGATGCACGAGAGTCCCGCCCACATCCAGAGGAGCCGCGTTTCCGCCTCCTAGCTCGAGAGGAGGGATCCTTTCACTGCGTGTTCGGGAAAGAATTCCCATCGTTCCCGGCGCATCTGATGAGGAGGCACTCTCCACAGGAAAGGCGAGAGGAACTCCACGGTCATGACACCATTCCCGGAGTCCCCCAGATATCTCAGTCCATTCCAGGGAAACTTGTTTTCCCTGCACTGCCTCGACTTTCAAGCCGAGGATCGACTCACACCACGGTGGCACGTGTGACAGCCCTGTGGGAAAGTCTCGTGTAAATGCCTCGAGGGAAAGCCTTGAGGGAAAGCCACAGATCCCTTGATCCATTCGACGGGAAGCGTGACATTGCTGCTACAGCTCGGGAGGAAAGCGCACGTGCCTGCTCCCACTTGAGACGAGGACTGAGTACCCTGGGGAAACTCCAGAAGTACCCAAGATCCATGTCAGCACTGGAGAGGAATCCTCAGGTTCCGGCACCGACTCCACACAAGGTCTTAGGCCCGGCATCGACAGGAGTGGAATCCCAAGAGGCCCCCGAGCAACTCGCTTGGGGAGTGGCCTTTCCTGAGGCCACCAGAGCAGATCCCTGAGGTCCCCGTCGTAAGTCGCGAGAACCTGCCGCAACTTGAGAAAATCCCAGAGGTTCTCCCCTCCAGACAAGATGAGGCCCGTTTCCGCTGAGGCATCTCGAGGCTAATCACACATAACCTCAGGAAGATCCAAAGGGTCCTTCACACCCTTGCTGCAACTCAAGAAGTTCCCCGACATACACGTCTCCACTCGAGAGGAAGCACGAGCATCCTGCCCACAGCCAGAGGAGCCCCATTTCCGCCTCCTAGCTCGAGAGGACGGATCGTTTCCCTCAGTGTTCGGGAAAGAATTCCCGGCGTTCCCTTTGCATCTCAAGAGGAGGCGCTCTCCACAGGAAAGGCGACTAGAACTCCAAGGTCGTGCCACCACTCCCAGAGTCCCCCAGATGTCTCAGTCCATTCCAGGGAAACCTGTTTTCCCTTCACTGCCTCGACTTTCAAGCCGAGGATCGATTCACACCACGGTGGCACATGGGACAGCCCTGTTGGAAAGCCTTGTGGGAAAGCCTCCTGGGAAAGCCTCGAGGGAAAGCCACAGATCCCTTGATCCACGTGAAGGGCAGCGTGTCACTGCTGCTACAGCTCGAGAGGAAACCGCACGTGCATGCCCCCACTCGAGACGAGGACTGACTCCCCTGGGGAGACTCCAAGAGTACCCCAAGATCCATATCAGCACTGGACAGGAATCCTCAGGTTTCGGCACCGACTCCACACAAGGTCTTAGGCTCCGGCATCGACGGGAGAGGAATCCCGAGAGGCCCCGAGCAACTCCATGGGGACAGGCCTTTCCTGAGGCCACCAGAGCGGGTCCCTGAGGTCCCGTCGCAGTCGAGAGCTCCTGCCGAAACTCGAGAAAATCCTGGAGGTTCTCCCCTCCAGGCGATATGAGGCCCATTTCCGCTGAGGCGTCTCGAGGCTAATCACACCTAACCTCTGGAATTTCCAAAGGGTTTTTCACACCCTTGCTGCAACTCAAGAAGTTCCCCGACATACACGTATCCACTGGAGAGGAAGCACGAGAGTCCCGCCCACATCCAGAGGAGCCCCGTTTCCGCCTCCTAGCTCGAGAGGATGGATCCTTTCCCTGCGTGGTCGGGAAAGAATTCCCGGCGTTTCCCATAGCTTCTCAAGAGGAGGTGAACTCCACAGGAAAGGCGAGAGGAACTCCAGGGTCCTGCCACCATTCCCAGAGTCCCCCAGATGTCTCAGTCCATTCCAGGGAAACCTGTTTTCCCTGCACTGCCTCGACTTTCAAGCCGAGGATCGACTCACACCACGGTGGCACGTGCGACAGCCCTGTGGGAAAGCCTCGTGGGAAAGCCTCGTGGAAAGCCTCGAGGGAAAGCCACAGATCCCTTGATCCACGCGAAAGGGAAGCGTGACACTGCTGCTACAGCTCGAGAGGAAAGCGCACGTGCCTGCCCCCACTCGAGACGAGGACTGACTCCCCTGGGGAGACTCCAAGAGTACCCCAAGATCCATGTCAGCACTGGACAGGAATCCTCAGGTTTCGCCGACTCCACACAAGGTCTTAGGCTCCGCATCGACGGGAGAGGAATCCCGAGAGGCACCCGAGCAACTCGCATGGGGACTGGCCTTTCCTGAGGTCCACCAGTGCGGGTCCCTGAGGTCCCGTCGCAGTCGAGAGAACCTGTCGAAACTCGAGAAAATCCTGGAGGTTCTCCCCTCCAGGCGAGATGAGGCCCATTTCCGCTGAGGCGTCTCGAGGTTAATCACACCTAACCTGTGAACTTCCAAAGGGTCCTTCACACCCTTGCTGCAACTCAAGAAGTTCCCCGACATACCCGTCTCCACTCCGAGAGGAAGCACGAGAGTCCCGCCATATCCAGAGGAGCCCCGTTCCGCCTCCTAGCTCGAGAGGAGGGATCCTTTCCCGCGTGTTCGGGAAAGAATTCCCGGCATTCCCGTCGCATCTCAAGAGGAGGCGCTCTCCACAGGAAAAGGCGAAAGGAACTCCAGGGTCGTGCCCCATTCCCAGAGTCCCCCAGATGTCTCAGTCCATTCCAGGGAAACCTGTTTCCCTGCACTGCTCGACTTTCAAGCCAAGGATGGACTCA
>NW_017198806.1:0-7558 GCF_001704415.2 Capra hircus | reverse complement strand
TTTCCAGATCCATGAGCACTTCCGCTTCTGGAAGCAGAACGGGATTCCCCCTCGCCGTAGTTCTCCTCGCCGCTGTCGCTCATGACTTTCACTGCTGTCGCCGCTCGATGTGCTTCAATCGAAGCTGCCAACCTCTCGCACCTTCAGTGTAGAGGCTCCGCCGCAGCCTCACACCACACACCGGTGCCCCAGGCACTGAGAACCGAAACGCTCCGCGCCGCCTCCGCTCGGGCTCTCCACACAAGGTCTTAGGCCCCGGCATCGACGTGAGAGGAATCCTGAGAGGCCCCCTAGCAACTCCCATGGGCACTGGCCTTTTCTGAGGCCACAGGAGCGGGTCCCTGAGGTCCCCATCCTAAGACGAGAGCACCTGCTCCAACTCAAGATAATCCAGGAGGTTCTCCCCTCCAGGCGAGATGAGGCCCATTTCCCCTGAGGCATCTCGAGGCTAATCACACCTAACCTCTGGAACTTCCAAAGGGTCTTTGACACCCCTGCTGCAAGTCAAGAAGATCACCGACATACCCGTCTCCACTCGAGATGAAGCACGAGGGTCCCGCCCACATCCAGAGGAGCCCCGTTTCCGCCTCGTATCTAGAGAGGAGGGATCCTTTCCCTGCGTGGTCGGGAAAGAATTCCTGGCGTTCCCGTCGCATCTCAAGAGGAAGTGCTCTCCACAGGAAAGGCCAGAGGAACTCCAGGGTCGTGCCACCATTCCAAGAGTTCCCCAGATGTCTCAGTCCATTCCAGAGGAACCTGTTTTCCCTGCACTGCCACGACTTTCACGCCGAGGATCGTCTCACACCAAGGTGGCATGTGGGACAGCCCTGTGGGAAAGCCTCATGGGAAAGCCTAGAGGGAAAGCCACAGATCCCTTGATCCACGCGACGGGAAGCGTGACACTGCTGCTACCGCTCGGGAGGAAAGCGCACGTGCATGCCCCCACTCGAGACGAGGACTGACTCCCCTGGGGAGACTCCAGAAGTACCACAAGATCCATGTCAGCACTGGAGAGGAATCTTCAGGTTCCAGCCCCGACTTCACACAAGGTCTTAGGCCCCGGCATCGACAGGAGAGGAATCCTGAGAGGCCCCTAGAAACTTGAATGGGGACTGGCCTTTCCTGAGGCCACCAGAGCTGGCCCCTGAGGTCCCCGTCGTAAGTCGAGAGCACCTGCCGCAACTCGAGAAAATCCAGGAGGTTCTCCCCCTCCAGGCGAGATGAGGCCCATTTCCACTGAGGTGTCTCGAGGCTAATCACACCTAACCTCTGGAACTTCCAAAAGGTACTTTACACCCTTGCTGCAACTCAAGAAGTTCCCCGACATACCCGTCTCCACTCGAGAATAAGCAAGATGGTCCCCCCCACATCCACAGGAGGCGCGTTTCCGCCTCGTCGCTCGAGATGAGGGATCCTTTCCTTCCGGGGGCCAGCGTGAGGAATTCCGCCTATGGCAAAGGTCATGAGGAAGGAGGCTTGGCATGCGCAAAGGCGTGATCAAGCCTCAGGTAACCCCCTGTTCCCGAGCATCGAACCCCAAAACCAGAGTCTGTTTTATGCTCTCACCTACACTTCTGACTTTACGGGGGCTCTCCCCCATAACTGTTTCTCTCGGAGAAGAAGTAAACGTGCAGCTTCAAGGCAATAAATATTCTTGGGCATGACAAGAGTGTTTCAGCTTGCCGACTCCTCTGAAGGTTATCTAGCCCACCTTTATAGGTTTGTCCGGCCACATGTGATTGTTTACAGCCTCCCAACCTGAGAGGCATGAGATGTTTTAGACTTACTAAAGGCAAATTATTTTGGGGAGTTAGAAATTATTAGTATAGTTGGTTAGGAATTATATTGGTGAAGGGTTCTTCATTTGTTGTGTCAAAAATTGCTGCTAATTCCCTGCTCTGGGTGGGACAAGGATATTTTAGGTCAAACCTCTCTGCTGACAGACCAGCTTGTGTGACAGGATTATCCATACTGCTGCCACTAGGCACAAGATTGTTTACTACCTCTCAACTGTAAACAGCACAGAGAGTTTTGGAGTATTTTGAGAGTCTTAATTAGCATAGGACTTTTTCTTCTTGTTGAGTCAATGATTGCCACCAGGCCTCCATATCCTTAGGCACTTGGGAATATATTAATCAATGTATTTGGAATATAGCAAAGGAAATATAGCAGTTTTTGATGTTAGCAATACTAGACTTTTTGAGTTAATGGATTTTCACTTTTGTAATAGATCACTGTACTTTGTTATATATCACTGTGTCCTTTCTATGTAAGAATGTAACTTTATCATATCTTAAGACTAAATAGATCTTAAGGGGAGAATTGATGAAAGGATTTTCATTTGTTAGGCTGATGTTTGCTGATAAATCTCCATGTTCCCTACCCTTATAATGAATATAACTAGTATATAGGAGAAATAAGTATTAACCTTTAAGCATATAGGAGAAATAAGAATTCACCTTTAAGACTAATCATGTTAACCTTGGGTTAAATAAATTCCTTTCTTGATTGTAACTCACTACACCCTCACCCTATAGGAATGTAACTTTATTTGGAGGGTGGTGCCTGGTTTAAGAAAAAACACCCTTGGAAGAAATAAGTTTATTTGGTTATCAGAAAGAAAGGATCATAAAATGTCAGCAGGTCTCATTCATGGCCAGAAGATGATGTAAGATCCCTAAGACCTTTTTTTTATACATTTATGTGAAGCACCTGATTTTGATAAAGGTCAGGATGCCGACTCCTGCGTGACTCTGTATTCATCCCTATGTGTAACAAGAGGTATACAAGCAAAACCAAAAATAAAGAAATCAGATCAGTTTCCGGAAAGACTGATTCCCCCATGTCGCTTCTTTTTTGCTCCCGTTTTTCTGGCTGAATTCTCTACTGGAGGATGGATGCTATTCCACGTAATCCAAGTTATTCAGCCTCTTTTTTCTCCAATAATCTTCCTACTACACTATCCATTTCTAATCTCTTTATATCTGGGATTAAATATGTATATTTCCAAAGACGACGACTACGTCCCCACCTTCGAATCACGCTGGATCCACCGGGGCTGGACCACGGCACTTTCCCTGCTTGGTCGGGAAAGAATTCCCGGCGTTCCCACCGCATCTCAAGAAGAGGCGCTCTCCACAGGAAAGGCGAGAGGAACTCCAGGGTCGTGCCACAATTCCAAGAGTCCCCCAGATGTCTCAGTCCATTCCAGAGGAACCTGTTTTCCCTGCACTGCCTTGATTTTCACGCCGAGGATCGACTGGCACCATGGTGGCACGTGGGACAGCGATGTGGGAAAGCCTCGTGGGAAAGCCTCGAGGGAAAGCCCCGTGGGAAATACCTCGAGGGAAAGACACAGATCTCTTGATCCACGCGACGGGCAGCGTGACACTGCTACTGCAGCTCGGGAGGTAAGCGTTCTTGCATGATCCCGCTGAGAAGAGGACTGACACCCCTGGGGAGACTCAAGAAGTACCCAAGAACCATGTCAGCACGGGAGAGGAATCCTCAGGTACCGGCCTCGACTTCACACAAGGTCTTAGGCCCCACCATCGACGGGAGAGGAATCCCGAGAGGCCCCGTAGCCACTCGGATGGGAACTGGCCTTTCCTGACGCCACCAGAGCGGGTCCCTGAGGTCCCAGCGTACGTTGAGAACACCTGCCACAATTCGAGAAAATCCAGGAGGTTCTCCCCTCCAGGCAAGATGAGGCCAATTTCCGCTGAGGCTCTCGAGGCTAATCACACCTAAACTCTGGAAATTCCAAAGGTTCCTTCACAACCTTGCTGAAACTCAAGAAGTTCCCCGACATACCGTCTCCACTCCAGAGGAAGCACGAGGGTCCCGCCACATCCAGAGGAGCCCCGTTTCTGCCTCGGACCTCGAGATGACGGATCCTTTCCCTGCTTGGTCGGGAAAGAATTCCCGGCGTTCCCGTCCCATCTCAAGAGGAGGCGCTCTCCACAGGAAAGGCGAGCGGAACTCCAGGGTCGTACCACCATTCCAAGAGTCCCCCAGATGTCTCAGTCCATTCCAGAGGAACCTGTTTTCCCTGCACTGCCTCGACTTTCAAGCCGAGGATCGACTCACACCATGGTGGCAGGTGGGACAGCCCTGTGGGAAAGACTCTTGGGAAAGCCTTGAAGGAAAGACTTGAGTGAAAGCTACAGATCCCTTGACCACGCGTTAGGAAGCGTGACACTGCTGCTACAGCTCGGGAGGAAAGCGCACGTGCATGCCCACACTCGAGACGAGGACTGACTTCCCTGGGGAGACTCCAGAAGTACCCCAAGAACCATGTCAGCACTGGAGAGGAATCCTCAGGATCCGGCCTCGACTCCACACAAGGTCTTAGGCCCCGGCATCGACCCAAGAGGAATCCCGAGAGTCCCCCTGGCAACTTGCATGGGGACTGGCCTTTCCTGAGGCCACGAGACAGGGTCCCTGAGGTCCCCGTCGTAATTCGAGAGCACCTGCCGTAACTCGAGAAAATCCAGGAGGTTCTCCCCTACAGGCAAAATGAGGCCTATTTCCACTGACGCATCTAGAGGCTAAGCACACCTAACCTCTGGAACTTCCAATGGTTCCTTCACACACTTGCTGCAACTCAAGAGCTTTCCCGACATACCCGTCTACACTCAAAGGAAGCACGAGGGTCCCGCCCACATCCAGAGAAGCCCCGATCCCCCCTCGAGGCTCCAAAGGAGAGATCTTTTAACTGCTTGCATTTCCCGAGTCAAGACCTTGTGTTGAGTTGGGACCGGAAACTGAGGATTCCTCTCCAGTGCTGACGTGGATTTTTGGGTACTTCTGGACTCTCCCCAGGGGAGTCAGTCCTCGTCTCGAGTGGGGAAATGCACGTGGGCTTTCCTCCCTAACGGTGGCAGCAGTGTCATGCTACCCGACGGGTGGATCAAGGGATGTGTGGCTTTCCCTGTAGGATTTCCCATGAGGCTTTCCCACGAGGCTAACACACAGGGCTGTCCCACGTGCCACCGTGGTGTGAGTCGATCCTCGGCGTGACAGTCAAGGCAGTGCAGGTAAAAGAGTTTCCTTTGGAATGGACTCAGTCCTCTGGGGGACTCTTGGAATGGTGGCACGACCCTGGAGTTCCTCTCGCCTTTCCTGTGGAGAGCGCTTCCTCTTGAGATGCGACGGGAATGCCGGGAATTCTTTCCCGACCACGCAGGGAAAGGATCCCTCATCTCGAGCTACAAGGAGGAAAAGGGCCTCCTCTGGATGTGCAAGGGACGCTCGCGCTTCCTCTCGAGTGGACAAGGGTATGTCGGGGAACTTCTTGAGTTGCAGCAAGGGTGTGAAGGACCCTATGGAAGTTCCAAAGGTTAGATGTGATTAGCCTCGAGTCGCCTCAGCGGAAATGGGCCTCATCTAGCCTGGAGGGGAGAATCTCCAGGATTTTCTCGAGTTGCGGTAGGTGCTCTCGATTTACGACGGGGACCACAGGGACCCTATCTGGTGGCCTCAGGAAAGGCCACTCTCCGTGCGAGTTGCTTATTGGCCTCTCGGGATTCCTCTCCCTTCAATGCTGGGGCCTAAGACCTTTTGTGAAGTCGGGGCCGTAAACTGAGAATTATTCTCCAGTGCTGACATGGATCTTGGGGTACTTCTGGAGTCTCCCCAGGGGAGTCAGTCCTCGTCTCGAGTGGGGGCATGCACGTGCGCTTTCCTCCCGAGCTGTGGAAGCAGTGTCACGCTTCCCATCGCGTGGATCAAGGGATCTGTGGCTTTCCCTCGAGGCTTTCCCTCAAGGCTTTCCCACGAGGCTTTCCTACGAGGCTTTACCACAGGGCTGTCCCACGTGCCACTGTGGTTTGAGTCGATCTTCGGCGTGAAAGTCGAGGCAGTTTGGGGAAAACAGGTTCCTCTGAAATGGACTGAGACATCTGGGGGACTCTTGGAATGGTGGCCTGACCTGGAGTACCTATCCCCTTTCCTGTGGAGAGGGCCTCCTCTTGAGATGCGACGGGAACCTCGGGAATTCTTTTTCGACCAAGTAGGGAAAGGATCCCTCATCTCGAGCAAAGAGGCGGAAACGGGGCTCCTTTGGATGTGGGCGGGACCCTTCTGCTTCCTCTCGAGTGCATACGGGTATATCGGGGAACTTCTTGAGTTGCAGCAAGGGTGTGAAGGAACCTTTGGACGGTCCAGGGGGTAGGTGTGATTGGCCTCGAGATGCTTCAGCAATAATGGCCTCTGCTCGCCTGGAGGGGAGAACCTCCAGGATTTTCTCGACTTGCGGCAGGTGCTCTCGACTTACGACGGGGACCTCAGGGACCCGCTCTGGTGGCCTCAGGAAAGGCAGGTCCCCATGCGAGTTGCTAGGGGACCTCCCTGGATTCCTCTACCGTAGATGCCGGAACCTAAGACCTTGTCTGGAGTTGGGGCCGGAACTGAGGATTCCTCTCCAGGCCTGACATGGATCTTGGGGTACTTCTGGAGTCTCCCCAGGCGATTCAGTCCTCATCTCGAGTGGGGGCATGCACGTGCGCTTTCCTCCCGAGCTCTAGCACCAGTGTCAGTCTTCCCGGCCCGACGATCAAGGGATCTGTGGCTTTCCCTCTGGGCATTCCCCAAGTTTTCCAAACAGGCTTTCCCACAGGGCTGTCCCAAGTGCCACCGTTGTGTGGGTCGATCATCTGCTGAATGTCGAGGCAGTGCAGGGAAAACAGGTGTCCCTGGAATGGACTGAGACATCTGGAGGACTCTGGGAATGGTGGCACGACCCTGGAGTTCCTCTGGCCTTTCCTGTGGAGAGCGCCTGTTCTTGAGATGCGACGGGAACACCGGGAATTCTTTCCCGACCACACACTGAAAGGATCCCCCGTCTCGAGCTAGGAGGCGGAAACGGGGCTCCTCTGGATGTGGGCGGGACTCTCGTGCTTCCTCTCGAGTGGAGACGGGTATGTCGGGGAACTTCTTGAGTTGCAGCAAGGGTGTGAAGGACCCTTTGGAAGTTCCTGAGGTTAGGTGTGATTAGCCTCGAGACACCTCAGCGGAAATGGGCCTCATCTCGCCTGGAGGGGAGAACCTCCTGGATTTTCTCGAGTTGTGGCAGGTGCTCTGGACTTACGACGGGGACCTCAGGGACCCGCTCTGGTGGCCTCAGGAAAGGCCAGTCCCCATGCGAGTTGCTCGGGGGCCTCTCGGGATTCCTCTCCCGTCGATGCCGGGGCCTAAGACCTTGTGTGGATCGTGCCGGAACCTGAGGATTCCTCTCCAGTGCTGACATGGATCTTGGGGTACTTCTGGAGTCTCCCCAGGGGAGTCAGTCCTCGTCTCGAGTGGGGGCATGCACGTGCGTTTCCTCCCGAGCTGTAGCAGCAGCGTCATGCTTCCCTTCGCGTGGATCAAGGGATCTGAGGCTTTCCTCGAGGCTTTCCCACGAGGCTTTCCCACAGGTTGTCCCACGTGCCACCGTGGTGTGAGTCGATCCTCGGCTGAAAGTCGAGGCAGTGCAGGGAAAACAGGTTTCCCTGGAATGGACTGAGACATCTGGGGACTCTGGGAATGGTGGCACGACCCTGGAGTTCCTCAACTT
>NW_017198805.1:0-7559 GCF_001704415.2 Capra hircus | reverse complement strand
CTCGAGTGAAAGCCTCGAGGGAAAGACCATGATCCCTTGATCCACGCGAAGGAAGCACGACACTGCTGCTACAGATCGAGAGGAAAGCGCACGTGCATGCCCCCACTCGAGAAAAGGACTGACTCCACTGAGGAGACTCCAGAAGTACCCCAAGATTCATGTCAGCACTGGAGAGGAATCCTCAGGTTCTGGTACCGACTCCACACAAGATTTAGGCCCGGCATCGACGGAGAGGGAATCCCGAGAGGCCCAGAGCAACTCGCATCGGGACTGGCCTTTCCTGAGGCCAACAGAGCGGGTCCCTGAGGTCCCCGTCGTAAGTCGAGAGCACCTGCCGCAACCCGAGAAAATCCAGGAGATTCCCCCTCCAGGCGATATGAGTCCCATTTGTGCTGAGGCGTCTCGAGGCTAATCACACCTAACCTCTGGAACTTCCAAAGGGTCCTTCACACCCTTGCTGCAACTCAAGAAGTTCCCCGACATACCCGTCTCCACTAGAGAGGAAGCACGAGAGTCCCGCCCACATCCAGAGGAGCCCGTTTCCGCCTCCTAGCTCGAGAGGAGGGATCTTTCCCTGCGAGGTCGAGAAAGAATTCTCGGCGTTCCGGTCTCATCTCAAGAGGAGGCGCTCTCCACAGGAAACGCGAGAGGAACTCCAGGGTCGTGCCATCATTAACAGAGTCCCCCAGATGTCTCAGTACATTCCAGGGAAACCTGTTTTCCCTGCACTGCCTCGCCTTTCAAGCCGAGGATCGACTCACACCACGGTGGCACGTGGGACAGCCTGTGGGAAAGCCTCGTGGGAAAGCCTCGAGGGAAAGTCTTGTGGGAAGTTTGTGGGAAGGCTTGAGCGAAAGCCACAGTTCCCTTGATCCACGCGAAGGGAAGCGTGACACTGCTGCTACAGCTCGGGAGGAAGGCGCACGTGCATGCCCCACGAGACGAGGACTGACTCCCCTGGGGAGACTCCAGAAGTACCCAAGATCCATGTCGGCACTGGAGAGGAATCTTCAGGTTCCGGCACCGACTCCACACACAGGTCTTAGGCCCGGCATCTTCGGGAGAGGAATCCCAAGAGGCCCCGAGCAAGTCGCATGGGGACTGGCCTTTCCTGAGGCCACCAGAGCGGGTCCGTTAGGTCCCCGTCGTAAGTAGAGAGCATTGGCCTCAACTCGAGAAAATAGAGGAGGTTCTCCCCTCCAGGCGAGATGAGTCCCATTTCCACTGAGGCGTCTCGAGGCTAATTACACCTAACCTCTGGAAATTCCAAAGGGTCCTTCACACCCATTGCTGCACTCAAGAAGTTCCTGACATACCGTTGACACTCGAGAGGAAGCACGAGATTCAGCCCACATCCAGAGGAGACCCGTTTCCGCCTGCTGTCTCGAGAGGAGGGATCCTTTTCCTGCGTGGTCAGGAAAGAATTCCCGGCGTTTCCCGACACATCTCAAGAGGAGGTGCTCATCTCACTAAAGGCGAGAGGAACTCCAGAGTCATGCCACCATTCCCTGAGTACCCAGATGTCTCAGTCCATTCCAGGGAAACCTGTTTTTCCCTGCACTGCCTCGCCTTTCAAGCTGAGGATCGACTCACACCACGGTGGCACGTGGGACAGCCCTGTGGGAAAGCCTCGTGGGAAAGCCTCGAGGGAAAGCCACAGATCCTTGATCCACACGAAGGGAAGGTGACACTGCTGCTACAGCTCGGGAGGAAAGCGCACGTGCATGCCCACTCGAGACGAGGACTGACTCCCCTGGGGAGACTCCAGAAGAACCCAAGATCCATGTCAGCACTGGAGAGGAATCCTCAGGTTCCAGCATCCACTCCAAACAAGATCTTAGGCCGGTATCGTCGGGAGAGGAATTCCGAGAGGCACCCGAGAAACTCGTATGGGGACTGGCCTTTCCTGAGGCCACCAGAGCGGGTCCCTGAGGTCCCGTCATAAGTCGAGAGCACCTGCCGCAACTTGAGAAAATCCAGGAGGTTCTCCCCTCCAGGCGAGATGAGGCCCATTTCCGCTGAGGCATCTCGAGGATAATCACACCTCACCTCTGGAACTTCCAAAGGGTCCTTCGCACCCTTGCTGCCACTCAAGAAGTTCCCCGACATACCCGTCTCCACTCGAGTGGAAGCACGAGAGTCCCGCCCACATCCAGAGGAGCCCCGTTTCCGCCTCCTACCTCGAGAGGAGGGATTCTTTCCTGCGTGGTAGGGAAAGAATTCCCGCTGTTCCTGTCGCATCTCAGAGGAGGAGCACTCTCCACAGGAAAGTCGAGAGGGACTCCAGGGTCGTTGCCAGCCATTCCAGAGTCCCCGAGATGTCTCAGTCCATTCAGGAAAACTCTTTTCCCTGCACTGCTCGACTTTCAAGCCGAGGATCGACTCAAACCACGGTGGCACGTGGGACAGCCCTGTTGGAAAGCCTCGTGTGAAAGCCTCGTGGAAAGCTCGAGGGAAAGCCACAGATCCCTTGATCCACGTCGAAGGGAAGCGGACACTGCTGCTACATCCGGGAGGAAAGCGCAGCGTACATGCCCCTAATGAGACGAGGAACTGACTCCCGTGGGGAGACTCCAGAAGTACTGGAAGATCCATGTCAGCACTGGAGAGGCATCCTCAGGTTCCGGCCCGATCCACACAAGGTCTTAGGCACGGCATCGACGGAGAGGAATCCGAGAGGCCCCGAGCAACTCGCATGTGGACTGGCCTTTCCTGAGGCCACCAGTAGCGGGTCCCTGAGGTCGCCAGTCGTAAGTCGAGAGCACCTGCCGCAACTCGAGAAAATCCAGGAGGTTCTCCCCTCCAGGCGAGATGAGGCCCATTTTCGCTGAGGCGTCT
Source organism: Capra hircus (assembly GCF_001704415.2). Classification (NCBI taxonomy): domain Eukaryota; kingdom Metazoa; phylum Chordata; class Mammalia; order Artiodactyla; family Bovidae; genus Capra; species Capra hircus. The sequence continues at coordinate 4,721 of NW_017198805.1, read as the reverse complement.
CGAGGTTAATCAATCTAACATCTGGAACTTCCAAAGGGTCCTTCACAACCTTGCTGCAACTTAAGAAGTTCCCCGACATACCCGTCTCCACTCTGAGAGGAATCACGAGAGTCTCGCCCACATCCAGAGGAGCCCCGTTTCCGTTTCCTAGCTCGAGAGGAGTGGATCCATTCCTGCGTGGTCGGGAAAGAATTCCAGGGATTCCCGTCGCATCTCAAGAGGAGGCGCTCTCCACAGGAAAGGTGAGAGGAAACCCAGGGTCGTGCCACCATTCCCAGAGTCCCCAGATGTCTCAGTCCATTCCAGGGAAACCTGTTTTCCCTGCACTGCCTCGGACTTTCAAGCCAGAGGATCGACTCACACCACGGTGGCAGCGATGGGACCTAGACTTGTCGGAAAGGCCTCCAGTGAAAGCCTCGAGGGAAAGCCACAGATCCCTTGATCCACGTGAAGGGAAGCGTGACACTGCCTGCTACAGCTCGGGAGGAATGCGCACGTGCATGCCCTCCACTTCGGAGACGAGTACTGACTCCCGTGGGGTGACTCCAGAAGCTACCCCAAGATCCATGTCAGGCACTGGGAGAGGAAACCTCAGGTTCCGGCACCTGACTCCACACAAGATCTTAGGACCCGGCATTGACGGGAGAGGAATCCCGAGAGGCCACCGAGCAACTCGCATGGGGACTGGCCTTTCCTGAGGCCACCAGAGCGGGTCCCTGAGGTCCCTTCGAAAGTCGAGAGCACCTGCGCAACTCGAGAAAATCCAGGAGGTTCTCCCCTCCAGGCGAGATGAGGCCTTTTCCGATGAGGCGTCTCGAGGCTAATCACACCTAAATCTGGAACTTCCAAAGGGTCCTTTACACCCTTGCTGCAACTCAGAAGTTCCCGGACATACCCGTCTCCACTCGAGAGGAAGCACCGAGAGTCCCGCCCACATCCAGAGGACCCGTTTCCGCCTCCTAGCTCGAGAGGAGGGATCCTTTCCCTGCGTGGTCGGGAAAGAATTCCCTGGCGTTTCCTGTCGCATCTCAAGAGGAGGCCTCTCCACAGGAAAGTCGAGAGGAACTCCAGGGTCGTGCCACCATTACCCAGAGTCCCGAGATGTCTCAGTCCATTCCAGGGAAACCTCTTTTCCCTGCACTGCCTTCGACTTTCAAGCCGAGGATCGACTCACACCACGGTGGCACGTGGGACAGCCCTGTGGGAAAGCCTCGTGGGAAGCCAACAGATTCCCTTGATCCAAGCGAATGGGAAGCGTGACACTGCTGCTACATGCTCGGGAGGAAAGCCCACGTGCATGCCCCCACTCGAGACGAAGACTGACTCCCCTGGGGAGACTCCAGAAGTACCCAAGATCCATGTCAGCACTGGAGAGGAATTCCTCAGGTTCCGGCACCGGAATCCACACAAGGTCTTAGGTCCTGGCATCGACGGGAGAAGAATCCGAGAGGCCCCCGAGCAACTCGAATGGGGACTGGCCTTTCCTGAGGCCACCAGAGTGGGTCCTGAATTCCCGACGTAATCTCGAGAGCACCTGCCACAACTCGAGAAAATCCAGGAGGTTCTCCCCTCCAGGCGAGATGAGGCTTTTTTCTCCTGATGGCGTCTCAAGGCTAATCACACCTAACCTCTGGAATTTCCAAAGGGTCCTTCGCACCCTTGCTGGCAACTCAAGAAGTTCCCCGACATACCCGTCTCCATCGAGAGGAAGCACGAGAGTCCGCCCACATCCAGAGGAGCCCCGTTTCCGACTCCTAGCTCGAGAGGAGGCATCCTTTCCCTGCGAGATCGGGAAAGAATTCCGGCGTTCCCCGTGGCAACTCAAGAGGAAGCGCTCTCACATGAAGGCGAGAGGAACTCCTGGGTCGTGCCACCATTCCAGAGTCCCCAGTGTCTCAGTCCATTCCTAAGGGAAACCTGTTTTCCCTGCACTGCCTCTACTTTCAAGCCGAGGATCGACTCACCCACAGGTGGCACGTGGGACAGCCCTGTGGGAAAGCCTCGTGGGAATCTGAAAGCCTCGAGGGAAAGACCACAATCCTTGATCCACGCGTAAGGGAAGCGTGACACTGCTGCTAAAGCTCGGGAGGAAAGCGCACGTGCATGCCCCCATCGACGAGGACTGATCCCCTGGGGAGACTCCAGAAGTACCCCAAGATCCACGTCAGCACTGGAGAGGAATCCTCAGGTTCCGGCACCGACTCCACACAAGGTCTTAGGCCCCGGCATCAAAGGGAGAGGAATCCCGAGAGGCCTCCGAGCAACTCGCATGGGGACTGGCCTTTCCTGAGGCCACCAGAGCGGGTCCCTGAGGTCCCCGTCGTAAGTCGAGAGCACCTGCCGCAACTCGAGAAAATCCAGGAGGTTCTCCCCTCCAGGCGAGATGAAGCCCATTTCCGCTGAGGCGACTCGAGGCTAATCACACCTATCCTCTGGAACTTCCAAAGGGTCCTTCACACCGTTGCTGCAACTCAAGAAGTTCCCGACATACCTGTCTCCACTCGAGAGGAAGCACGAGAGTCCCGCTCACATACAGAGGATCCCCGTTTCCTCCTCCTATCTCGAGAGGAGGGATCCTTTCCCTGCGTGGTCGAGAAAGAAATGCCAGCGTTCCCGTCACATCTCAAGAGGAGGAGCTCTCAACTGGAAAGGCGAGAGGAACTCCAGGGTCGTGCCACCATTCCCAGAGTCCCCGAGATGTCTCCGTCCATTCCAGGGAAACCTGTTTTCCCTGCACTGCTTCGTCTTTCAACCCGAGGATCGACTCACACCACGGTGGCACGTGGGACAGCCCTGTGGGAAAGCCTCGTGGGAAGCCTCGTGGGAAAGCCTCGGAAAGCACAGATCCCTTGATCCACGCGAAGGGAAGCGTGACACTGCTGCTACAGCTCGGGGAGGAATGCGCACGTGCATGCCCCCACTCGAGAAGAGGACTGACTCCCTGGGGAGACTCCAAAACTACCCAAGATCCATGTCAGCACTGGGAAGGAATCCTCAGTTTCCGGCACCAACTCCACACAAGGTCTTAGGCCCTGGCATCGACGGGAGAGGAATCCCAAGAGGCCCCCCCGAGCACTCGCATGTGGACTGGCCTTTCCTGAGGCCACCAGAGCGGGTCCCTGAGTTCCCCGTCGTAAGTCGAGAGCACCTGCCGCAACTCGAGAAAATCCAGGAGGTTCTCCCCTCCAGGCGAGATGAGGCCCATTTCCGCTGAGGCGTCTCGAGGCTAATCACACCTAACGTCTGGAACTTCCAAAGGGTCCTTCACACCTTGTTGCAACTCAAGAAGTTCTCCGACATACCCGTCTCCACTCGAGAGGAAGCACGAGAGTCCCGCCCACATCCAGAGGAGCCCCGTTTCCGCCTCCTAGTTCGAGAGGAGGGATCCTTTCCCTACGTGGTCGGGAAAGAATTTCCGCGTTCCGTCTATCTCAAGAGGAGGTGGCTCTCCACAGGAAAGGCGAGAGGGACTCCAGGGTCGTGCCACATTCGCAGAGTCACCAGATGTCTCAGTCCATTCTAGGGAAAACTGTTTTCCTGCACTGCCTCGACTTTCAAGCCGAGGATCGACTCACACCACGGTGGCACGTGAGACAGCCCTGTGGGTAAGCCTCGTGGGAAAGCCTCGAGGGAAAGCGCACGATCCCTTGATCCACGCGAAGGGAAGCGTGACACTGCTGCTACAGCTTGGGAGGAAAGCGCACCTGCATGCCTTCACTCAGACGAGGACTGACTCCCCTGGGGAGACTCCAGAATTTCCCCAAGATCCATGTCATCCTGGAGAGGAATCCTCAGGTTCCGGCACCGACTCCACACAAGGTCTTAGGCCCGGTATCGACGGGAGAGGAATCCCGAGAGGCCACGAGCAACTTGTATGGGGACTGGCCTTTCCTGAGGCACCACACCCGGTCCCTGAGGTCCCGTCGTATGTCGAGAGCACCTGCTGTAACTGGAGAAAATCCAGGAGGTTCTGCTCCAGGCGAGATGAGGCCCATTTCCGCTGAGGCGTCTCGAGGCTAATCACACTAACCTCTGGAACTTCCAAAGGGTCTTCACATTGCTACAACTCAAGAAGTTCCCCGACATACCCGTCTCCACTCGAGAGGAAGCACAACAGTCCCGCCACATCCAGAGGAGCCCCGTTTCCGCCTCCTAGCTTAAGAGGAGGGATTCTTTCCCTGCGTGGGGTGGAAAGAATTCCCCGTGTTCCCGTCGCATCTCAAGAGCAGGAGATCTCCACAGGAAAGGCAAGAGGGACTCCAGGGTCTTGCCAGCATTCCAAGAGTCCCCCAGATGTCTAAGTCCATTCCAGAAGACCTGTTTTCCCTGCACTGCCTCGAATTTCACGCCGAGGATCGACTCACACCACCCGTGGCACGTGGGACAGCCCTGTTGGAAAGCCTCGTGTGAAGCTCAATGGAAAGCGACAGATCCCTTGATCACACGTCAGAAAGCGTGACACTGCTGCTACATCCCGTGAGGAATTGGCAGGTGCATGCCCCCACATGAGATGAGGACTGAATCGTGGCAAGACTCCAGAAGTATGGAAAGACTCATGTCAGCACTGGAGAGCATCCTCAGGGTCTGGCCCCGACTCCACACAGGTCTTAAGGCCTGGATCGATGGGTGAGGAATCCTAGAGGCCCCCTGGTAACTCGCATGGGGACTGGCCTTTCCTGAGGCCAGAGCGGGTCCCTGAGTCGCGCATCGTAACTCGAGAG
>NW_017198804.1:0-7559 GCF_001704415.2 Capra hircus | reverse complement strand
GCCTGGAGGGGAGAACCTCCTGGATTTTCTCGTTGCGGCAGGTGCTCTCGACTTACGACGGGGACCTCAGGGACCCGCTCTGGTGGCCTCAGGAAAGGCCAGTCCCCATTCGAGTTGCTCGGGGTCCTCTCGGGATTCCTCTCCCGTCGATGCCGGGGCCTAAGACCTTGTGTGTAGTCGGTGCCAGAACCTGAGGATTCCTCTCCAGTGCCGACATGAATATTGGGGTACTTCTGGAGTTTCCCAATGGAGTCGGTCCTCGTCTCCAGTGGGGGCATGAACGTGCTGTTTCCTTCCGAGCTGTAGCAGCAGTGTCGCGCTTCCCTTCGCGTGGGTCAAGGGATCTGTGGCTTTCCCTCGAGGCTTTCCCACGAGGCTTTCCCACAGGGCTGTCCCGCAGGGCTGTCCCACGTGCCACCGGGGTGTGAGTCGATCCTCGGCTTGAAAGTCGAGGCAGTGCAGGGAAAACAGGTTTCCCTGGAACGGACTGAGACATCTGGGGGACTCTGGGAATGGTGGCACGACCCTGGAGTTCCTCTCGCCTTTCCCTTGGATTGCGCGTCCGATTGAAATGCGACGGGAACGCCGGAAATTCTTTCCCGACCACGCAGGGAAAGGATCCCTCCTCTCGAGCTAGGAGGCGGAAACGGTGCTCCTCTGGATGTGGGCGGGACTCTCGTGCTTCCTCTCGAGTGAGACGGGTATGTCGGGGAACTTCTTGAGTTGCAGCAAGGGTGTGAAGGACCCGTTGGAAGTTCCAGAGGTTAGGTGTGATTAGTCTCGAGACGCCTCAGCGGAAATGGGCCTCATCTAGCCTGGAGGGTAGAACCTCCTGGATTTTCTCGAGTGGACAGGTGCTCTCGACTTACGTCGGGGACCTCAGGGACCCGCTCTGGTGGCCTCAGGAAAGGCCAGTCCACATGCGAGTTGCTCGGGGCCTCTCGGGATTCCTCTCCCGTCGATGCCGGGGCCTAAGACCTAGTGTGAAGTCGGTTCCGGAACCTGAGGATTCCTCTCCAGTGCTGACATGGATCTTGGGGTACTTCTGGAGTCACCCCAGGGGAGTCAGTCCTCGTCTCGAGAGGGGTATGCACGTGCGCTTTCCTCCATAGCTGTGGCAGCTGTTTGGCACTTCCCTTCGCGTGGATCAAGGGATCTGTGGCTTTCCATTGAGGCTTTCCCAGGAGGCTTTTCCACGAGGCTTTCCCACGAGGCTATCCCTCGAGGCTTTCCCACAGGGCTGTCCCACGTACCACCATGGTGTGAGTTGATCCTCGGCTTGAAAGTCGAGGCAGTGCAGGGAAAACAGGATTTCCTGGAATTGACTGAGACATCTGGGGGACTCTGGGAATGGTGGCATGACAGGGAGTTCCTCTCGCCTTTCCTGTGGAGAGTGACTCCCGAGAATTCTTTCGTTATCACGCTGGGAAAGGATCCCTCCTCTCGAGCTATGAGACGGAAACGGGGCTCCTCTGGATGTGGGCGGGACTCTCGTGCCTCCTCTCGAGTGGAGACGGGTATGTGGGGGAACTTCTTGAGTTGCAGCAAGGGTGTGAAGGACTCTTTGGAAATTCCAGAGCTTAAGTGTGATTAGCCTCGGAGACGCCCCAAGCGGAAATCGGCCCATCTCTCCTGGAAGGGACAACCACCTGGATTTTCTCAAGTTGCCGCAGGTGCTCTCGACCTATGACGGGGACCTCAGGGAACCGCTCTGTTGGCCTGAGGAAATGCCAGTACCCATGCGAGTTGCACGGTGGCCTCTCAGGATTCCTCTCCCGTCGATGCCGGGTCCTAAGACCTTGTTTGGAGTCGGTGCCAGAACCAGAGGATTCCTCTCCAGTGCTGATATGGATCTTGGGGTACTTCTGGAGTCTCCCCACGGGAGTCAGTCCTCGTCTCGAGTGGGGGCATGCACGTGTGCTTTCCTCCCGAGCTGTAGCAGCAGTGTCACTCTTCCCTTCGCCTGGTTCAAGGGATCTGTGGCTTTCCCTCGAGGCTTTCCCATGAGACTTTCCCACGAGGCTTTCCCACAGGGCTGTCCCACGTGCCACCGTGGTGAAAGTCGACCCTGGGCTTGAAAGTCGAGGCAGTGCAGGGAAAACAGGTTTCCCTGGAATGGACTGAGACATCTGGGGGACTCTGGGAATGGTGTCACGACCCTGAACTCGTGGGAAAGACTTGTGGGAAAGCCTCGTGGGAAAGCCTTGTGGGAAAGCCTCGTGGGAAAGCCACAGATCCCTTGACCACGCCAAGGAAAGCGTGACACTGCTGTTACAGCTCGGGAGGAAAGAGCACGTGCATGCCCCCACTCGAGACGAGGACTGACTCCCCTGGGGAGACTCCAGAAGTACCCAAGTTCCATGTCAGCACTGGAGAGTAATCCTCAGGTTCCGGCACCGAATCCACACAAGCTCTTAATCCACAGCATCTACAGGAGAGGAATCCCGAGATGCCCCCGAGCAACTCGCATGGGGACTGGCCTTTCCTGAGGCCACCAGAGCGAGTCCATGAGGTCCACGTCCGTAAGTCAAGAGCACATGCCGCAACGCGAGAAAATCCAGGAGGGTTCTCCCCTGCAGGGGAGATGAGGCCCATTCGTGCTGAGGCGTCTCGAGGCTAATCAGAGCTAACCTCTGGAACATCCAAAGGGTCGTTCACACCCTTGCTGCAACCCAAAGAAGTTCCCCTGCATACCCGTCTCCACTCGAGAGGAAGCACGCGAGTCCCGCCCACATCGCGAGGAAGCCGCGTTTTCGCCTCCTAGCTCGAGAGGAGGGATCCTTTCCCTGCGTGTTCGGGAAAGAATTCCCGGCGTTCCCGTCGCATCTCAACAGGAGGCCCTCTCCACAGGAAAGACGAGAGGAACTCCAGGGTCGTGCCACCATTCCAGAGTCCCCCAGATGTCTCAGTCCATTCCAGGGAAACCTGTTTTCCCTGCACTGCCTCGACTTTCAAGCCGAGGATCCACTCACACCACGGTGGCACGTGGGACAGCCCTGTGGGAAAGCCTCCTGAAAAGCCTCGTGGGAAAGCCTCGAGGGAAAGCCACAGATCCCTTGATCCACGCGAAGGGAAGCGTGACACTGCTCCTACAGCTCGGGAGGAAAGCACACGTGCATGCCCCCATTCAAGACGAGAACTGACTCCCCTGGGAGACTCCAGAAGTACCCCAAGATCCATGTCAGCACTGGAGAGGAATCCTCAGGTTTCAGGACCGACTCCACACAAGGTCTTAGTCCACAGCATCGACAGGAGAGGAATCCGAGAGGCCCCGAGCAACTCGCATGGGGCCTGGCCTTTCCTGAGGCCACCAGAGCGGGTCCCTGAGGTCCCGGTCGTAAGTCGAGAGCACCTGCCGCAACTCGAGAAAATCCAGGAGGTTCTCCCCTCCAGGCGAGATGAGGCCCATTTCCGTGGAGTGTCTCGAGCCTAATCACACCTAACCTCTGGAACTTCCAACGGGTCCTTCACACCCTTGCTGCAACTCAAGAAATTCCCGACATATCCGTCTCCACTCGAGAGGAAGCACGAGAGTCCCACCCCCATCCAGAGGAGCCCCGATTCTGCCTCCTACCTCGAGAGGAGGGATCCTTTCCCCTGCGTGGTCCGGAAAGAATTCCCGGCCGTTCCCGTCGCATCTCAAGAGGAGGCGCTCTCCACCGGAAAGGCGGAGAGGATCTTCAGGGTCGTGTCACCATTCCCAGAGCCCAAAGATGTCTCAGTCCATTCCAGGAAATCATGTTTTCCCTGCACTGCCCTCGACTTTCAAGCCGATGATCGACTCACACCACCGGTGGCACGTGGGACAGCCCTGTGGGTAAGCCTCGTGGGGAAAGCCTCGAGGGAAAGCCACAGATCCCTTGATCCACCGCGAAGGTAAAGCGTGACACGGCTGCTACAGCTCGGGAGGAAAGCGGCAGGTGCATGCCCCCACTCTAGACGAGGACTGACTCCCCTGGGGAGACCCCAGAAGAACCCCAAGATCTATGTCAGCACTGGAGAGGAATCCTAAGTTCCCGGCCCCGAATCCACACAAGGTCTTAGGCCCCGGCATCGACGGGAGAGGAATCCCGAGAGGCCCCCGAGCAACTCGCATGGGGACTGGCCTTTCCTGAGGCCACCAGAGCGAGTCCCTGAGCTCCCCGTCGTAAGTCGAGAGCACCTGCTGCAACTCGAGAAAATCCAGGAGGTTCTCCCCTCTAGGCGAGATGAGGCCCATTTCCGCTGAGGCGTCTCACGGCTTATTACAGCTAACATCTCGAACTTCAAAAGGGTCCTTCACTCCCTTGCTGCAACTCAAGAAGTTCCCCAACATTCCCGTATCCACTCGAGAGGAAGCACGAGAGTCCCGCCCACATCCAGAGGAGCCCCGTTTCCGCCTCCTAGCTCGAGAGGTGGGATCCTTTCACTGCGTGGTCTGGAAAGAATTCCCGGCGTTACCGTCGCATCTCAAGAGGAGGCGCTCTCCACAAGAAAGGCGAGAGGAACTCCAGGGTCGTGCCACCATTCCCAGAGTCCCCCAGATGTCTCAGTCCATTCCTGGGCAACCTGTTTCTCCTGCACTGCCTCGACCTTCAAGATGAGGATCGACTCACACCACGGTGTCACGTGGGACAACCCTGTGGGAAAGCCTCGTGAAAAGCCTCGTGGGAAAGCCTCGAGGGAAAGCCACAGATCCCTTGATAATTCCTGACACTGCTGCTACAGTTGGAGAGGAAAGCGCCCGTGCATGCCCCCACTCGAGACGAGGACTGACTCCCCTGGGAAGACTCCAGAAGTACCTCAAGATCCATGTCAGCACTGGAGAGGAATCCTCAGGTTCCGGCACCGACTCCACACAAGGTCTTAGGCCCCGGCATCGACGGAGAGGAATCCTGAGAGGGCCCCGAGCTACTCGCATGGGCCCTGGCCTTCCCTGAGGCCAGCACAGCGGGTCCCTGAGGTCCCCGTCGTAAGTCGAGAGCACCTGCTGCAACTCGAGAAAATCCAGGAGGTTCTCCCCTCCAGACGAGATGAGGCCCATTACCGCTGAGGCGTCTCGAGGCTAATCACACCTAACCTCTGGAACTTCCAAAGGGTCCTTCACACCCTTGCTGCAACTCAAGAAGTTCCCCGACATACCCGTCTCCACTCGACAGGAAGCACGAGAGACCCGCCCTCATCCAGAGGAGCCCCGTTTCCGCCTCCTAGCTCGAGAGAAGGGATCCTTTCACTGCGTGTGGAAAGAATTCCCGGCGTTCCCGTCGCAACTCATGAGCAGGCGCTCTCCACAGGAAAGGCGAGAGGAACTCCAGGGTCGTGCCACCATTCCCTAGTCCCCCAGATGTCTCAGTCCATTCCAGGGAAACCTGTTTTCCCTGCACTGCCTCGACTTTCAAGCCGAGGATCGACTCACACCACGGTGGCACGTGGGACAGCCATGTGGCAAAGCCTCATGGGAAAGCCTCGTGGGAAAGCCTTGAAGGAAAGCCACTGATCTCTTGATCCACGCGAATGGAAGCGTGACACTGATGCTGCAGCTCGGGAGGAAAGCGCACGTGCAAGCCCCCACTCGAGACAAGGACCGACTCCCCTGGGGAGACTCCAGAAGTATCCCAAGGTTCATGTCAGTACTGGAGAGGAAGCCTCAGGAGCAGGCACCGACTACACAAGGTCCTAGGCCCCGGCATCGACTGGACAGGAATCCCGTGATGCCCCGGAGAAACTCGCATGGGGAATGGCCTTTCCTGAGGCCACCAGAATGCGTCCCTGAGGTCCCCGTCTTAAGTCGAGAGCACCTGCCGCATCTCGAGAAAATCCAGGAGGTTCCCCTCCAGGCGAGATGAGGCCCATTTCTGTTGAGGCGTCTCGAGGCTAATAACACCGAGCCTCTAGAACTTCCAAAGGGTCCTTCACACCCTTGCTGCAACTCAAGAAGTTTCCCGACATACCCGTCTCCACTGGAAAGGAAGCACGAGAGTCCCGCCCCACATCCAGAGGAACCCCGTTTCCGCCTCATACCTCGACAGGAGGGATCCTTTCCCTGCGTGGTCGGGAAAGAATTCCCGGCATTCCCGTCGCATCTCAAGAGGATGCGCTCTCCACAGGAAAGGCGAGAGGAACTCCAGGGTCGTGCCACCATTCCCAGAGTCCCCCAGATGACTCAGTCCATTCCAGGGAAACCTGTTTTCCCTGCACTGCCTCGAATTTCAAGCGAGGATCGACTCACAACACGGTGGCACGTCGGACAGCCCTGTGGGAAAGCCTCGAGGGAAAGCCACAGATCATTTGATCCACGCGAAGGGAAGAGTGACACTGCTGCTACAGCTCAGGAGGAAAGCGCACCTGTATGCCCCACTCGAGACGTGGACTGACTCACCTGGGGAGACTCCAGAAGTACCCAAGATCCATGACAGCACTGGAGAGGAATCCTCACCACTTCCTCCACACAAGGTGTTAGTCCCCGGCATCGAAGGGAGAGGAATCCCGAGAGGCCCCCGAGCAACTCGCATGGGGACTGGCCTTTCCTGAGGCCACCAGAGCGGGTCCCCCCATCGTAAGTCGAGAGCACTTCCAAAACTCGAGAAAATCCAGGAGATCTGCCGTCCATGCGAGATGAGGCCCATTTCCACTGAGGCGTCCGAGGCTAATCACAACTAACCTGTGGAACTTCCAAAGGGTCCTTCACACCCTTGCTGCAACTCAAGAAGTTCCCCGATATACCCGTCTCCCGCTCGAGAGGAAGCACGAGAGTCCCGCCCATATCCAGAGGAGCCCCGATTCCGCCTCCTAGCTCGAGAGGAGGGATCCTTTCCCTGCGTGGTTTGGAAAGAATTCCCGGCGTTCCCGTCGCATCTCAAGTGGAGGCGATCTCCACAGGAAAGGCAAGAAGAACTCCAGGGTCCTGCCACCATTCCCAGAGTCCCCCAGATGTCTCAGTCCATTCCAGGGAAACCTGTTTTCCCTGCACTGCCCTGACTTTCAAGCCGAGGATCAACTCACACAACGGTGGCACGTGGGACAGCCCTGTGGGAAAGCCTTGTGGAAAGCCTCTAGGGTAAGCCTCGAGGGAACGCCACAGATCCCTTGATCCACGCGAAGGGAAGCGGGACACTGTTGCTACAGCTCGGAAGGAAAGCGCACGTGCATGCCCCCACTCGAGACGAGGACTGACTCCCCTGGGTGACTCCAGAACTACCCCAAGATCCATCTCAGCACTGGAGAGGAATGCTCAGGTTCCGGCACCGACTCCACACAAGATCTTAGGCCCCGGCATCGACGGGAGAGGAATCCCGAGAGGCCCCCGAGCAACTTGCATGGGGACTGGCCTTTCCTGAGGCCATCAGAGCGGGTCCCTGAGGTCCCCGTCGAAAGTCGAGAACCCCTCCGCAACTCGAGAAAATCGAGGAGGTTCTCCCCTCCAGGCGAGATGGGCCATTTGTGCTGAGGCGTCTCGTGGCTAATCACACCTAACCTCTGGAACTTCCAAAGGGTCCTTCACACCCTTGCTGCAACTCAAGAATTACCCGTCCCGTCTCACTCGAGAGGAAGCACGAGAGTTCCGCCAATATCCAGAGGAG
>NW_017198803.1:0-7559 GCF_001704415.2 Capra hircus | reverse complement strand
CTCGATCTATTAGGCGGAAACGTGGCTCCTCTGCATGTGGGCGGGAACTCTCGTGATTCCTCTCGAGTGGAGACGGGTATGTCGGGGAACTTCTTGAGTTGAAGCAAGGGTGTGAAGGCCGCTTTGGAAAGTTCCAGAGGTTAGGTGTGATTAGCCTCGAGACGCCTCAGCGGAAATGGGCCTAATCTCGCCTGGAGGGGAGAACCTCCGGGATTTCACGAGTTGCGGCAGGTGCTCTCGCCTTTCGATAGGGACCTCAGGGACCCGCTCTGGTGGCCTCAGGAAAGGCCAGTCCCATGCGAGTTGCTCACGGGCCTCTCGGGATTCCTCTCCGTTGATGCCGGGCCTAAGACCCTGTGTGGAGTTGGTTCTGGAACCTGAGGTTTCCTCTCCATTGCTGACATGGATCTTGGGGTACTTTGGAGTCTCCCAGGGGAGTCAGTCCTCGTCTCGAGTGGAGGCATGCACGTGCGCTTTCCTCCGAGCTGTAGCAGCAGTGTCACGGTCCCTTCGTGTAGATCAAGGGATCTGTGCTTTCCCACGAGGCTTTCCCACAGGGCTGTTCCACGTGCCACCGTGGTGTGAGTCGATCCTCGGCTTGAAAATCGAGGCAGTGCAGGGAAAACAGGCTTCCCTGGAATGGACTGAGACATATGGGGGATTCTGGGAATGGTGGCACAACCCTGGAGTTCTTGTCGCCTTTCCTGTGTAGAACCCCTCCTCTTGAGATGCGTCGGGAACGCTGGGAATTCTTTCCCGACCACGCAGGGAACGGATCCCTCCTCTCGAGCTAGGAGGCAGAAACGGGGCTTCTCTGGATGTGGGCGGGACCCCGTGCTTCCTCTCGTGTGGAGAGGGGAATGTCGGGTAACTTCTTGAATTTCAGCAAGGCTGGGAGGGTCCCTTTGGAAGTTCCAGAGGTTAGTTGTGATTAGCCTCGAGACGCCTCAGCGGAAATGGGCCTCATCTCGCCTGGAGGGGACCACCTCCTGGATTTTCTCGAGTTGCGGCAGGTGCTCTCGACTTACCATGGTGTCCTCAGAGACCCGCTTTGGTGGCCTCAGGAAAGGCAAGTCCCCATGCGAGTTGCTCCTGAGCCTCTCAGGATTCCTCTGCCGTCCATGCCGGAGCCTAAGACCTTGTGTGGGGTCGTGCCGGAACCTGAGGATTCCTCTCCAGTGCTGACATGGATCTTTGGGAACTTCTGGAGTCTCCCCAGGGGAGTCAGTCCTCGTCTCCAGTGGGGTCATGCATGTGCGCTTTCCTCCCGAGCTGTAGCAGCAGTGTCACGCTTCCCTTCGTGTGGATCAAGGGATCAGGGGCTTTCCCTCGAGGTTTTCCCACGAGTCTTTCCCACAGGGCTGTCCCACGTGCCACCGTGGTGTGAGTCGATCCTCGCTTGAAAGTCGAGGCAGTGTAAGAAATACAGGATTCCCTGGAATGGACTGAGACATCTGGGGGACTCTTGAATGGTGGCACTACCCTGGAGTTCCTCTCGCCTTTCCTGAGAAGAGCGCCTCCTCTTGAGATGCGACAGGAACACGAGGAATTCTTTCCCCACCACGCAGGAAGGATCCCTCCTCTCGAGCTAGGAGGCGGAAACGGGGCTCTCTGGATGTGGGCGGGACTCTCGAGCTTCCTCTCGAATGGAGACGTGTATGTGGGGAACTTCTTGAGTTACATCAAGGGTGTGAAGGACCCTTTGGAAGTTCCAGATGTTCAGTGTGAATAGACTCGAGACCCCTCAGGGGAAAAGGGCCTCATCTCGCCTGGAGGGAGAACGTCCTGAATTGTCTCAACTTACGGCAGGTGCTCTTGACTTACGGCGGGGACATCAGGGACTCTGGTGGCCTCAGGAAAGGCCAGTCCCCGCGAGTTGCTCGGGGCCTCTCGGGATTCCTCTCCCTTCGATGCCGGGCTTAAGACCTTGTGTGGAGTCGGTGCCGGAACCTGAGGATTCCTCTCCAGTGCTGACATGGACCTTGGGTACTTCTGGAGTCTCCCCAGGGGAGTCAGTCCACGTCTCGAGTGGGGCATGCACGTGCGCTTTCCTCCCGAGCTGTAGCAGCAGTGTCGCACTTCCCTTCCCGTGGATCAAGGGATCTGTGGCTTTCAGTCGAGGCTTTCCCACGAGGCTTTCCCACAGGGCTGTGCCACGTGACACTGTGGTGTGAGTCGATCCTCGGCTTGAAAGTCGAGGAAGTGCAGGGAAAACAGGTTTCCCTGGAATGGACTGAGTCATTTGGGGAACTCTGGGAATGGTGGCACGACCCTGCAGTTCCTCTCGCCTTTCCTGAGGAGACCGCCTCCTCTTGAGATGCGACGGGAATGCAGGCAATTCTTTCCCAACCACGCAGGGGAAGGATCCATCCTCTCGAGCTAAGAGGCGTAAACGGGGCTCCTCTGGATGTGGGCGAGACTCTCGTGCTTCCTCTCGAGTGGAGACGGGTATGTCGGGGAACTTCTTGAGTTGCAGCAAGGGTGTGAAGGACCCTTTGGAAGTTCCAGAGGTTAGGTGTGATTAACCTGGAGACGCCTCAGCGTAAAAGGGCCTCATCTCGCCTGGAGGGAGAACCTCCTGGATTTTCTCGAGATGAGGCAGGTGCTCTCGACGTACGATGGGGACCTCATTGACTCGCTCTGGTGGCATCAGGAAAGGCCAGTCGCCAAGCAAGTTGCCCGGGGGCCTCTCGGATTCCACTCCCGTCGATTCCGGGGCCTAAGGCCTTGTGTGGAGTCGGTTCCGGAACCTGAGGATTCCTCTCCAGGGCTGACATGGATATTGTGGTAGTTCTGTAGACTCCCAAGGGGAGTCAGTCCTCTTCTCGAGTGGGGGCGTGCGCGTGAGCTTCACTCCCGAGCTCTAGCAGCAGTGTCACGCTTCCCGTCGAGTAGATCAAGGGATCTGTGGCTTTCCCTCGAGGCTTTCCCACAAGGCTTTCCCACAGGACTGCCCCACGAGCCACCGTGGTGTGAGTCGATCCTCGGCTTGAAAGTCGAGGCAGTGCAGGGAAAACAGGTTTCCCTGGGAATGGACTAAGAAATCTGGGGGACTCTGGGAATGGTGGCACGACCCTGGAGTTGCTCTCGCCTTTCCTGTGGAGAGCGCCTCCTCTTGAGATGCGACGGGAACGCGGGAATTCTTTCCCGACCACGCAGGGAAAGGATCCCTCCTCTCGATCTATTAGGCGGAAACGTGGCTCCTCTGCATGTGGGCGGGACTCTCGTGATTCCTCTCGAGTGGAGACGGGTATGAGGGGGAACTTCTTGAGTTGAAGCAAGGGTGTGAAGGCCCCTTTGGAAGTTCCAGAGGTTTAGGTGTGATTAGCCTCGAGACGCCTCAGCGGAAATGGGCCTAATCTCGACTGGAGGGGAGAACCTCCTGGATTTTCACGAGTTGCGGCAGGTGCTCTCGCCTTTCGATAGGGACCTCAGGGACCCGCTCTGGTGGCCTCAGGAAAGGCCAGTCCCATGCGAGTTGCTCGCGGGCCTCTCGGGATTCCTCTCCCTTTGATGCCAGGGCCTAAGACCTTGTGTGGAGTTGGTTCTGGAACCTGAGGTTTCCTCTCCATTGCTGACATGGATCTTGGGGTACTTTGGAGTCTCCCAGGGGAGTCAGTCCTCGTCTCGAGTGGAGGCATGCACGTGCGCTTTCCTCCCGAGCTGTAGCAGCAGTGTCACGGTCCCTTCGTGTAGATCAAGGGATCTGTGGCTTTCCCACGAGGCTTTCCCACAGGGCTGTTCCACGTGCCACCGTGGTGTGAGTCGATCTCGGCTTGAAAATCGAGGCAGTGCAGGGAAAACAGGCTTCCCTGGAATGGACTGAGACATATGGGGGATTCTGGGAATGGTGGCACAACCCTGGAGTTCTTGTCGCCTTTCCTGTGTAGAACCCCTCCTCTTGAGATGCGTCGGGAACGCTGGGAATTCTTTCCCGACCACGCAGGGAACGGATCCCTCCTCTCGAGCTAGGAGGCAGAAACGGGGCTTCTCTGGATGTGGGCGGGACCCTCGTGCTTCCTCTCGTGTGGAGAGGGGAATGTCGGGTAACTTCTTGAATTTCAGCAAGGCTGGGAGGGTCCCTTTGGAAGTTCCAGAGGTTAGTTGTGATTAGCCTCGAGACGCCTCAGCGGAAATGGGCCTCATCTCGCCTGGAGGGGACCACCTCCTGGATTTTCTCGAGTTGCGGCAGGTGCTCTTCGACTTACCATGGTGTCCTCAGAGACCCGCTTTGGTGGCCTCAGGAAAGGCAAGTCCCCATGCGAGTTGCTCCTGAGCCTCTCAGGATTCCTCTGCCGTCCATGCCGGAGCCTAAGACCTTGTGTGGGTCGGTGCCGGAACCTGAGGATTCCTCTCCAGTGCTGACATGGATCTTTGGGAACTTCTGGAGTCTCCCCAGGGGAGTCAGTCCTCGTCTCCAGTGGGGTCATGCATGTGCGCTTTCCTCCCGAGCTGTAGCAGCAGTGTCACGCTTCCCTTCGTGTGGATCAAGGGATCAGGGCTTTCCCTCGAGGTTTTCCCACGAGTCTTTCCCACAGGGCTGTCCCACGTGCCACCGTGGTGTGAGTCGATCCTCGGCTTGAAAGTCGAGGCAGTGTAAGAAATACAGGATTCCCTGGAATGGACCTGAGACATCTGGGGGACTCTTGGAATGGTGGCACTACCCTGGAGTTCCTCTCGCCTTTCCTGAGAAGAGCGCCTCCTCTTGAGATGCGACAGGAACACGAGGAATTCTTTCCCCACCACGCAGGAAGGATCCCTCCTCTCGAGCTAGGAGGCGGAAACGGGGCTCCTCTGGATGTGGGCGGGACTCTCGAGCTTCCTCTCGAATGGAGACGTGTATGTGGGGAACTTCTTGAGTTACATCAAGGGTGGTGAAGGACCCTTTGGAAGTTCCAGATGTTCAGTGTGAATAGACTCGAGACCCCTCAGGGGAAAAGGGCCTCATCTCGCCTGGAGGGGAGAACGTCCTGAATTGTCTCAACTTACGGCAGGTGCTCTTGACTTACGGCGGGGACATCAGGGACCCGCTCTGGTGGCCTCAGGAAAGGCCAGTCCCCATGCGAGTTGCTCGGGGGCCTCTCGGGATTCCTCTCCCTTCGATGCCCGGGCTTAAGACCTTGGTGTGGAGTCGGTGCCGGAACCCTGAGGATTCCTCTCCAGTGCTGACATGGACCTTGGGGTACTTCTGGAGTCTCCCCAGGGGAGTCAGTCCACGTCTCGAGTGGGGGCATGCACGTGCGCTTTCCTCCCGAGCTGTAGCAGCAGTGTCGCACTTCCCTTCCCGTGGATCAAGGGATCTGTGGCTTTCAGTCGAGGCTTTCCCACGAGGCTTTCCCACAGGGCTGTGCCACGTGACACTGTGGTGTGAGTCGATCCTCGGCTTGAAAGTCGAGGAAGTGCAGGGAAAACAGGTTTCCCTGGAATGGACTGAGTCATTTGGGGAACTCTGGGAATGGTGGCACGACCCTGCAGTTCCTCTCGCCTTTCCTGAGGAGACCGCCTCCTCTTGAGATGCGACGGGGAATGCAGGCAATTCTTTCCCAACCACGCAGGGGAAGGATCCATCCTCTCGAGCTAAGAGGCGTAAACGGGGCTCCTCTGGATGTGGGCGAGACTCTCGTGCTTCCTCTCGAGTGGAGACGGGTATGTCGGGGAACTTCTTGAGTTGCAGCAAGGGTGTGAAGGACCCTTTGGAAGTTCCAGAGGTTAGGTGTGATTAACCTGGAGACGCCTCAGCGTAAAAGGGCCTCATCTCGCCTGGAGGGGAGAACCTCCTGGATTTTCTCGAGATGAGGCAGGTGCTCTCGACGTACGATGGGGACCTCATTGACTCGCTCTGGTGGCATCAGGAAAGGCCAGTCGCCAAGCAAGTTGCCCGGGGCCTCTCGGGATTCCACTCCCGTCGATTCCGGGGCCTAAGGCCTTGTGTGGAGTCGGTTCCGGAACCTGAGGATTCCTCTCCAGGGCTGACATGGATATTGTGGTAGTTCTGTAGACTCCCAAGGGGAGTCAGTCCTCTTCTCGAGTGGGGGCGTGCGCGTGAGCTTCACCCCGAGCTCTAGCAGCAGTGTCACGCTTCCCGTCGAGTAGATCAAGGGATCTGTGGCTTTCCCTCGAGGCTTTCCCACAAGGCTTTCCCACAGGACTGCCCCACGAGCCACCGTGGTGTGAGTCGATCCTCGGCTTGAAAGTCGAGGCAGTGCAGGAAAACAGGTTTCCTGGAATGGACTAAGAAATCTGGGGGACTCTGGGAATGGTGGCACGACCCTGGAGTTGCTCTCGCTTTCCTGTGGAGAGCGCCTCCTCTTGAGATGCGACGGGAACGCGGGGAATTCTTTCCCGACCACGCAGGGAAAGGATCCCTCTCTCGATCTATTAGGCGGAAACGTGGCTCCTCTGCATGTGGCGGGACTCTCGTGATTCCTCTCGAGTGGAGACGGGTATGAGGGGGAACTTCTTGAGTTGAAGCAAGGGTGTGAAGGCCCTTTGGAAGTTCCAGAGGTTAGGTGTGATTAGCCTCGAGACGCCTCAGCGGAAATGGGCCTAATCTCGACTGGAGGGGAGAACCTCCTGGATTTTCACGAGTTGCGGCAGGTGCTCTCGCCTTTCGATAGGGACCTCAGGGACCCGCTCTGGTGGCCTCAGGAAAGGCCAGTCCCCATGCGAGTTGCTCGCGGGCCTCTCGGGATTCCTCTCCCTTTGATGCCAGGGCCTAAGACCTTGTGTGGAGTTGGTTCTGGAACCTGAGGTTTCCTCTCCATTGCTGACATGGATCTTGGGGTACTTTGGAGTCTCCCCAGGGGAGTCAGTCCTCGTCTCGAGTGGAGGCATGCACGTGCGCTTTCCTCCCGAGCTGTAGCAGCAGTGTCACCGTCCCTTCGTGTAGATCAAGGATCTGTGGCTTTCCCACGAGGCTTTCCCACAGGGCTGTCCCACGTGCCACCGTGGTGTGAGTCGATCCTCGGCTTGAAAATCGAGGCAGTGCAGGGAAAACAGGCTTCCCTGGAATGGACTCAGACATATGGGGATTCTGGGAATGGTGGCACGACCCTGGAGTTCTTGTCGCCTTTCCTGTGTAGAACCCCTCCTCTTGAGATGCGCGGGAACGCTGGGAATTCTTTCCCGACCACGCAGGGAAAGGATCCCTCCTCTCGAGCTAGGAGGCGGAAACGGGGCTTCTCTGGATGTGGGCGGGACCTCGTGCTTCCTCTCGTGTGGAGAGGGGTATGTCGGTAACTTCTTGAATTTCAGCAAGGGTGGGAGGGTCCCTTTGGAAGTTCCAGAGGTTAGTTGTGATTAGCCTCGAGACGCCTTAGCGGAAATGGGCCTCATCTCGCCTGGAGGGGAACAACCTCCTGATTTTTCTCGAGTTGCGCGCAGGTGCTCTCGACTTACCATGGTGTCCTCAGAGACCCGCTTTGGTGGCCTCAGGAAAGGCAAGTCCCCATGCGAGTTGCTCCTGAGCCTCTTCAGGATTACTCTGCCGTCCATGCCGGAGCCTAAGACCTTGTGTGGGGTCGGTGCTGAACCTGAGGATTCCTCTCCAGTCGTGTGGG
>NW_017198802.1:0-7560 GCF_001704415.2 Capra hircus | reverse complement strand
AAACTCCCACTTAAAGAAAACATCTAGCAACAAACTTAATCAAGAACATAAAAGACAGTAGTCAGAAAACTAGAAAAGCACTGATAAAGAAACCAAAGAAAACACAAATACACAGAAAACTATTCCACGCTCATGCACTGGAACAATGAGGAATTAAAAGGTCCATTCCAACCAAAGTCATCAACAAATACACGGACTGCAATCACAAAATAACATTCAATGGCATTTTTCACAGAAATAGAAATATTCCTCATATTAGACTGCTACTGTTGACCAGGACCTTAAACGGCCCAAAAAGACTCTGAGAAAGAGGAACACAGCTGAGGCATCTTCCTATCCCTCTTCAAACTACATCACGGAGCTGTAGTGACCCACCACAGTGAGGAACTGGCAGGAACACAGACACATGGACTCCAGGAGAGAATAGAGAGCCCAGAAACGAACCCACATGTACATGGTCAGTTCCTGAAATCAAACCAGGAACGAGCGAAGAGGAAAGGGACAGTCTTCTCACAAGAACAGTGACAGGAAAACGGCACCTACACGGAAGAACATCAGTGTTCATCTACATCATCTAACGCAAATCTAACTGAAAACCCACCGCTTTGCACACGGGAGCTCTTTCCCCCTGAGTCCTCCGAGATGGACCTCCAGTCAGCCTCAGCTGGACACAGGAAACGTCTACTCCGTCCTCATTTTTTCGCTCTTGCAGCGCCTCCCTGCTGGTGGGCACTGAGGCAACCCTGCTCCTCTCAGCCTGGATGCAGCCCTGTTATCCAGAAGCCTGAGCCCTGATGGTCCTGAGGAGACAAAGCTCCCGCCAGCTGCTCACGGGGCAGAGCCTAAAGGCAAAGCGTCCTGCGCCGCGCGGGGTCAGAGGGGCTTTGGGCGCCCCCCCTGCGGGCCACAGGAGAAGAGCGGGCAGCCCGGCGCTCACAGACCTCAGAGGGCTCACCCAGAAGCAGCTCTGCTGCGAGCACTCAGACTGGAAGCCCAAACTGAAATGGAGCAGAATAGCTCCATGACCCTCCGCAAAACATGGCTAAGGAACAATCAGAGCCTGTATGGAATGCAGCCATAAAAAGGAACACATGTGAGTTTGTTCTAATAAAAGGGGAGGAAAGTCAGTCAAAGAGAGAAAAAACATGGAATCTAGAAGGATGGTACTGACGAGTCTGTTCACAGAGCAGCAATGGAGGTGCAGACATAGAGAACAGACTCAGACGAGGGTGGGGAACAAGAGGGAGAGGGTGAGATGAATGGAGAGAGCAGCATGGATGCAGGTACACCAACCTTTGTAAATAGACAACCAATGGGAATTTGCTGTATGATTCAGGGAACTCAAACTGGGGCTCAGTAGTAACCTAGAGAGGTGGGAATGCGTGCGAGTGGGAGGGAGATTCCAGAGCAAGAGGACATAGGTACACCTATGGTCAATTCATGTGGATGTATGACAAATCAAAACCAATATTGTAAAGCAATGATCAATCAACTAAAAAGAAATAACTGTTTAAAAAAAAATATGAACATACACACAAACTTTGCAACAAGGTAAGTCCATTTTAAAAACTATTGAAATTTTAGAAACTACAAACGTTCTCCATGACCTTCGTCTGGTGATCAGGTCTAACATACACAAAACAAGCCAACTTACCCAATTATGAATACAAATGAGTTAACACATTGCCTTTTATCATTTCATACATTTACCCTGTGGAGGACCTTACTCGAGAGAACCAAAAAAGAAACTGCTAAATGAACCACGGACCACCCACCCTGGCCAGGCAACAGAGAAAAAAAACACTTGCAGGAGTCATCTCACAACAGGAGGTCCTGGGAAGGAACAAGGAACGAACAAGCTACCACCAACAGAATTCTGGAGAGGTCAGGAGATGGAGGCTCCAGTTCAGAGGTCCTACCAACCTCCCAGGATGCACTTCGCTGGAATCCATCTCGGCTGAGTGATGCGTGTGCCCCCAAGAAGGATCCCAATTCAGAATGCCTGGCAAGAGACAAACCAGAAATGAACCCGATGACCATAAAACCTGAGAGTGCGAGCCACGTGACAGAGTGGTTCTCTCCGTTTCCCTCACCCTCCTGCCCTCCACCCGGCAGCCCTTCCCAATGAAGCCTCTCGCTTGGACAGCACTCCTCTCCTCAGACAACTCATTGCCCAGTGTCAGACAAGAACTCACTCTCAAGCCCTGGAAGGGAACCCCCTTCCTTCATCAAAAGCAATATCCAGGAGAAAAGAGCTTCAAAACGCTATCTTGCAGAGAAGGAAATCAGACAAGGCAATGGCAGCCCGCTCCAGTACCAATTGCCTGGAGAATCCCACGGACAGAGGAGGCCTGGTAGGCTGCAACCCCGGGGTCACTAAGAGTCGGACACGACTTCACTGAGTGACTTCACTTTCACTTTTCACTTTCATGTACTGGAGGAGGACATGGCAACCCACTCCAGTGTTCTTGCCTGGAGAATCCCAGGGACAGAGGAGCCTGGTAGGCTGCTGTCTATGGGGTCGCGCAGAGTCAGGCACGACTGAAGCGACGTGGCAGCAGCAGCAGAGAAGGAAATGGCACCACCTGCAGTACTCTGGTCTCAGAAATCCTAGGGACAGAGGAGCTTGGTGGGCTACAGTCCAAAAGCAGGGCAATTTCTGACAGGGAGGAACAGTCCCAGGGAAGCTGAGCTGCTCACCAAAGGCCCCAGAGCTTTGGATAGCACACCAGAGCTGTGGCTGAGGATTCCCAGCTGCCATGCTCTTGATCCTGGCCTCTTTCACTAGATACGTGTGTGGAAAACTAGAATCTCAAATATGCCCTGGTGGTTCCATAGTCAAGAATCCACCTGCCAGTGCTGGAGATGCATGTGCGATCCCTAGGATGGGAAGATGCCACATCCTATGGAGCCGTGTGCCACAACTGCCGAGCCTGTGCTCTAGATCCTGGAAGCCACGATGCCGAGTTCACATGCCGCAGCCACTGAAGCCCGTGAGCCTGTGCCCCTCAACAAGAGGACACACTGCAGTGAGAAGCCTGCAAACACTCGTTATGGCCCATGCTCACCAAAACTAGAGAAAAGCCCACACACAAAGATGCAACACAGCCAACAATCAATAAAACTCTTTCCTAAACAAATGCACATCTGACAAAGAAACTGTACTCGAATTGTCCAAGAACACTAGAGCAAACAAGCCCATTCATAATTGGTAACGACTGAAATAGACACCTGGCCACTGAGGGTATACTGATAGTAAACTATCATACAAAAACATACTCAAGATACTGGTGCGATGCACGCAGAGCCCCCTTTGAAAGACAATCTGACAGTTTTTTTTTTTTCAGTAACCACGTGGACAAGCACTGAATTCTGTGTATGACAAGCGGTGGAAGCCAGGTATCTTACCATTGGAAGGCAAAGTTCCAGATAAACAAAAGGAAACGTTACAATGTCCATGTCGTGGTGGATCAGGTTGGAGACATCATCACAAATTACCTTTAACTGAATATGTTCAAAGGTGAGCTGGAATACATGAGATATATCTCCATGTATTGTCAGCTGAGCATATTGAGCTCCTACATGTATGTTTAAATATCATTCTCTAATAAAAGGGAACAGGAAACATCTCCGATGCCTGGTGGTAAAGAAGCTGCCTACCGATGCAGGGAACACGGGTTCAATTCCTGTGTAGAAGATTCCACACGCCAGGGCAATGAAGCCCTTGAACAACTCTTGACGTTTGCATGCTCCAGAGCCCAAGTTCTGCACACAGAGAAAGCACTGCAATGAGAAGCCATGGCACACTAGGTAGCTACACTAGACAGGCATAGCCAGTCATAGTCGTCTCACTGAACTGAACTAGACAAAGGAGGCACTAATTGAGATAGACTACACAGCGCACAAGATCAAAAATTAACTGTCAATAGCTTCAAAAAACAGAGACAGTTCTATCTGAAATAATGACATGGATGACTGAGGTGGTTGCGCATGTACTGTACATCGCATACCCCTGAGTCTCAGGGTCATTTCTTCAAAGAACTGTCCTTTTTTGAACTGACATTATTTTGACTGTGCTGGGTCTTTATTGCTCCTTTGTCTAGTTGTAGTGAGCAGAGGCTACCTTCTAGTTGCTGTGCCATGGCTTCTCATTGCAGTGCTTTCTCTGTGTGCAGAACTTGGGCTCTGGAGCATGCAAACGTCAAGAGTTGTTCAAGGGCTTCATTGCCCCTGGGCGTGTGGAATCTTCTACACAGGAATTGAACCCGTGTTCCCTGCATCGGTAGGCAGCTTCTTTACCACCAGGCCATCGGAGATGTTTCCTGTTCCCTTTTATTAGAGAATGATATTTCAAACATACATGTAGGAGCTCAATATGCCTCAGCTGACAATACATGGAGATATATCTCCATGTATTCCAGCTCACCTTTGAACATATTCAGTTAAAGGTAATTTGTGATGATGTCTCCAACCTGATCCACCACGACATGGACATTTGTAACGTTTCCTTTTGTTTATCTGGAACTTTGCCTTCCAATGGTAAGATACCTGGCTTCCACCGCTTGTCATACACAGAATTCAGTGCTTGTCCCACGTGGTTACTGAAAAAAAAAAAAAACTGTCAGATTGTCTTTCAAAGGGGGCTCTGCGTGCATCGCACCAGTATCTTGAGTATGTTTTTGTATGATAGTTTACTATCAGTATACCCTCAGTGGCCAGGTGTCTATTTCAGTCGTTACCAATTATGAATGGGCTTGTTTGCTCTAGTGTTCTTGGACAATTCGAGTACAGTTTCTTTGTCAGATGTGCCATTTGTTTTAGGAAAAGAGTTTTATTGATTGTTGGCTGTGTTGCATCTTTGTGTGTGGGCTTTTCTCTAGTTTTGGTGAGCATGGGCCATAACGAGTGGTTTGCAGGCTTCTCACTGCAGTGTGTCCTCTTGTTGAGGGGCACAGGCTCACGGGCTTCAGTGGCTGCGGCATGGTGAACTCGGGCATCGTGGCTTCCAGGATCTAGAGCACAGGCTCGGCAGTTGTGGCACACGGGCTCCATAGGATGTGGCATCTTCCCATCCTAGGGATCGCACAATGCATCTCCAGCACTGGCAGGTGGATTCTTGACTATGGAACCACCAGGGCATATTTGAGATTCTAGTTTTCCACACACGTATCTAGTGAAAGAGGCCAGGATCAAGAGGGCATGGCAGCTGGAATCCTCAGCCACAGCTCTGGTGTGCTATCCAAAGCTCTGGGGCCTTTGGTGAGCAGCTCAGCTTCCCTGGGACTGTTTCCTCCCTGTCAGAAATGCCCTGCTTTTGGACTGTAGCCCACCAAGCTCCTCTGTCCCTAGGATTTCTGAGACCAGAGTACTGCAGGTGGTGCCATTTCCTTCTCTGCTGCTGCTGCCACGTCGCTTCAGTCGTGCCTGACTCTGCGCGACCCCATAGACAGCAGCCTACCAGGCTCCTCTGTCCCTGGGATTCTCCAGGCAAGAACACTGGAGTGGGTTGCCATGTCCTCCTCCAGTACATGAAAGTGAAAGTGAAAGTGAAGTCACTCAGTGAAGTCGTGTCCGACTCTTAGTGACCCCGGGGTTGCAGCCTACCAGGCTCCTCTGTCCGTGGGATTCTCCAGGCAATGGTACTGGAGCGGGCTGCCATTGCCTTGTCTGATTTCCTTCTCTGCAAGATAGCGTTTGGAAGCTCTTTTCTCCTGGATATTGCTTTTGATGAAGGAAGGGGGTTCCCTTCCAGGGCTTGAGAGTGAGTTCTTGTCTGACACTGGGCAATGAGTTGTCTGAGGAGAGGAGTGCTGTCCAAGCGAGAGGCTTCATTGGGAAGGCTGCCGGGTGGAGGGCAGGAGGGTGAGGGAAACGGAGAGAACCACTCTGTCACGTGGCTCGCACTCTCAGGTTTATGGTCATCGGGTTCATTTCTGGTTGTCTCTTGCCAGGCATTCTGAATTGGGATCCTTCTTGGGGGCACACGCATCACTCAGCCGAGATGGATTCCAGCGAAGTGCATCCTGGGAGGTTGGTAGGACCTCTGAACTGGAGCCTCCCATCTCCTGACCTCTCCAGAATTCTGGTGGTGGTAGTTGTTCGTTCCTTGTTCCTTCCCAGGACCTCCTGTTGTGAGATGACTCCTGCAAGGTTTTCTTTTCTCTGTTGCCTGGCCAGGGTGGGTGGTCCGTGGTTCATTTAGCAGTTTCTTTTTGGTTCTCTCGAGTAAGGTCTCCACAGGGTAAATGTATGAAATGATAAAAGGCAATGTGTTAACTCATTTGTATTCATAATTGGGGTAAGTTGGCTTGTTTTGTGTATGTTAGACCTGATCACCAGACGAAGGTCATGGAGAACGTTTGTAGTTTTCTAAAATTTCAATAGTTTTTAAAATGGAGTTACCTTGTTGCAAAGTTTGTGTGTATGTTCATATTTTTTTAAACAGTTATTTCTTTTTAGTTGATTGATCATTGCTTTACAATATTGGTTTGATTTGTCATACATCCACATGAATTGACCATAGGTGTACCTATGTCCCTCTTGCTCTGGAATCTCCCTCCCACCTCGCACGCTTCCCACCTCTAGGTTACTACTGAGCCCCAGTTTGAGTTCCCTGAATCATACAGCAAATTCCCATTGGTTGTCTATTTACAAAGGTTGGGTGTACCTGCATCCATGCTGCTCTCTCCATTCATCTCACCCTCTCCCTCTTGTTCCCCACCCTCGTCTGTAAGTCTGTTCTCTATGTCTGCACCTCATTGCTGCTCTGTGAACAGACTCGTCAGTACCATCCTTCTAGATTCCATGTTTTTCTCTCTTTGACTGACTTCCCTCCCCTTTATTAGAACAAACTCACATGTGTTCCTTTTTATGGCTGCATTCCATACAGGCTCTCTATGTCTGCACCTCCATTGCTGCTCTGTGAACAGACTCGTCAGTACCGATCCTTTCTAGATTCCATGTTTTTCTCTCTTTGACTGACTTCCCTCCCTTTTTATTAGAACAAACTCACATGTGTTCCTTTTTATGGCTGCATTCCATACAGGCTCTGATTGTTCCTTAGCCATGTTTTGCGGAGGGTCATGGAGCTATTCTGCTCCATTTCAGTTTGGGCTTCCAGTCTGAGTGCTCGCAGCAGAGGCTGCTTCTGGGTGAGCCCCTCTGAGGTCTGTGAGCGCGGGCTGCCCGCTCTTCTCCTGTGGCCCGCAGGGGGGCGCCAAAGCCCCCTCTGACCGCGGCCGCAGGACGCTTTGCCTTTAGGCTCTCCCCGTGAGCAGCTGGCGGGAGCTTTGTCTCCTCAGGACCATCAGGGCAGGCTTCCAGATCCAGGCTGAGAGGAGCACCTCAGACCAGCAGCAGAGCTCTCATTCACCCAGCTCTGCTGCGAGCACTCAGACTGGAAGCCCAAACTGAAATGGAGCAGAATAGCTCCATGACCCTCCGCAAAACATGGCTAAGGAACAATCAGAGCCTGTATGGAATGCAGCCATAAAAAGGAACACATGTGAGTTTTGTTCTAATAAAGGGGAGGGAAGTCAGTCAAAGAGAGAAAAACATGGA
>NW_017198801.1:0-7561 GCF_001704415.2 Capra hircus | reverse complement strand
CCTTGCTCCAAATCAAAAGTTCGCGAGATTCCCGTCTCCACTCGAGAGGAGCACGAGAGTCCCGCCTACATCCAGAGGAGCCTTTTCCTCCTCCTAGCCCGACAGGAGGGATCCTTTCCTTGCGTGTTCGGAAAAGAATTCCCGGCGTTCCCGTCACATCTCAAGAGGGGGCGCTTTACACAGGAAAAGCGAGAGGAAATCCAGGGTCTTGCCACCATTCCTAGAGTCCCCCAGATGTCTCAGTCCATTCCAGGGAAGCCTGTTTCCCAGGCACTGCTCGACTTTCAAACGAGGATCGACTGACACCACTGGGCACGTGGACATCACTGTGGGAAATCCTCGTGGGAAAGCCTGGTGCGAAAGCGTCGTGGGGAAAGTGTCGTGGGAAAGCCTCGAGGGAAAGCCACAGATCCCTTGATCCTCTCGAAGGGAAGCTCAACACTGCTGCTACAGCTCGAGGAAAGTGCACGTGCATGCCCCCACTTGAGACGAGGACTGAATCCCCTGGGGAGACTCCAGAAGTACCCAAGATAGAAGTCAGCAATGGAGAGAATCCTCAGGTTTTGGCACAGACTCCACACAAGATCTTAGGTCCCGGCATCAACGGGAGAGGAATCCCGATAGGCCCATGAGCAACTCGCATGGGGACTGCCTTTCGTGAGGCCACAAGAGTGGGTCATGATGTCCCCGTCGTAAGTCGAGAGCACCTGCCGCAACTCGAGAAAATCCAGGAGGTTCTCCTCTCCTGGCGAGATGAGGCCCATTTCCGCTGAGGCGTCTCGAGGCTAATCACACCTAAACTCTGGAACTTCCAAAGGGTCCTTCACACCCTTGCTGCAACTCAAGAACTTCCCCAACATGCCCGTCTCCACTCGACAGGAACCACGAGAGTCCCGCCCACATCCAGAGGAGCCCCGTTTCCGCCTCCTTGGTAGAGAGGAGGATACTTTCCCTGCGTTGTCGGGAAAGAATTCCTGGATT
Source organism: Capra hircus (assembly GCF_001704415.2). Lineage (NCBI taxonomy): Eukaryota > Metazoa > Chordata > Mammalia > Artiodactyla > Bovidae > Capra > Capra hircus. Next base: position 6,580 of record NW_017198801.1, on the reverse strand, counting down.
TCCCATGGCATGTCAAGAGGAGGCGCTCTCCACAGAATGGCGAGAGGAACTCCAGGGTCGTGCATCATTCCCAGAGTCCCCCAGATGTCTCAGTCCATTCCAGGGAAACCTGTTTTCCCTGCACTGCCTCGACGTTCAAGCCGAGGATCGACTCACACCATGGTGGCACGTGGGACAGCCCTGTGGGAAAGCCTCGTGGGAAAGCCTCGTGGAAAAGCCTCGAGGGAAAGCCACAGATCCCTTGATCCACGGGAAGGGAAGCGTGACACTGCTGCTACAGCTCGGGAGGAGAGCGCACGTGCATGCCCCCACTCGGGACGAGGACTGACTCCCCTGGGAGACTTCAGATGTACCCAAGATCCATGTCAGCACTGGAGAGGAAGTCTCAGGTTCCGGCACCGACTCCACACAAGGTCTTAGACCCCGGTATCGAAGGAGAGGAATCCCGAGAGGCCCCCGAGCAACTCGCATGGGACTGGCCTTTCCTGAGGCCACCACAGCGGGTCCCTGAGGTCCCCGTCGTAAGTCGAGAGCACCTGCCGCAACTCGAGAAAATCCAGGAGGTTCTTCCCTCCAGGCGAGATGAGGCCCATTTCCGCTGAGGCGTCTCGAGGATAATCACACCTAACCTCTGGAACTTCCACAGGGTCCTTCACACCCTTTCTGCAACTCAAGAAGTTCCCGACATACCCGACTCCACTCGAGTGGAAGCACGAGAGTCCCGCCCACATCCAGAGGAGCCCCGTTTCCGCCTCCTAGCTCGAGAGGAGGGATCCTTTCCCTGCGTGGTCGGGAAAGAATTCCGGCGTTCCCGTTGCATCTCAAGAGGAGGCGCTCTCCACAGGAAAGGCCAGAGGAACTCCTGGGTCGTGCCACCATTCCCAGAGACCCTGATGTCTCAGTCCATTCCAGGAAAACTGTTTTCCCTGCACTGCCTCGACTTTCAAGCCGAGGATGGACTCACACCACGGTGTCACGTGGGACAGCCCCGTGGGAAAGCCTCTGGAAAGCCTCGTGGGAAGCTCGTGGAAAGCCTCGTGGGAAAGTCTGGCGGGAAAGCCCCTGATCCTTGATCCACCCGAAGGGAAGCGCGACACTGCTGCTAGAGCTCGGAAGGAAAGCGCACGTGCATGCCCCCACTCGAGTAGAGGTCTGACTGCACTGGAGACGCAAGAAGTCCCCCAAGATCCATGTCAGCACTGGAGAGGAATCCTCAGGTTCCAGCACCGACTCCACACAAGATCTTAGGCCCGGCATCGACGGGAGAGGAATCCCTAGAGGACCCAGAGCAACTCGCATGGGGACTGGCCTTTCCTGAGGCCAGCAGAGCGGGTCGCTGTGGTCCCCGTCCTAGGTCGAGGGCACCTGCCGACACTCGAGAAAATCCAGGAGGTTCCCCCATTCCAGGCGAGATGAGGCCCATTTCCGCTGAGGTGTCTCGAGGCTAATCACACCTAACCTCTGAAACTTCCAAAGGGTCCTTCACACCCTTACTGCAACTCAAGTAGTTCCCCGACATGCCCGTCTCCATTCGAGAGGAAGCACGACAGTCCCGCCCACATCCAGAGGAGCCCAGTGTCCTGCCTCATAGCTCGAGAGGAGGGATCCTTTCCCTGCGTGCTCGGAAATAATTCCCGGCGTTCCCATAGCATGTCAAGAAGAGGCGCTCTCCACAGGAAAGGCGAGAGGAACTCCAGGGTCGTGCCCACCATTCCAGAGTCCCCCACATGTCTCAGTCCATTCCAGGGAAACCTGTTCTCCCTGTAATTCCTCGACTTTCAAGCCCAGGATCGGACTCACACCCACGCTGGCACGTGGGACAGCCATTTGGGAAATCCTCGTGGGAAAGCCTTGTGGGAAAGCCTCGAGGGAAAGCCACAGATCCCTTGATCCACGCGAATAGAAGTGTGACATTGCTGCTACAGCTCGGGAGAAATGCGCTTATGCATTGCCCCCACTGGAGACGAGGACTGACTCCCCTTGGGAGACTCCAGAAGTACCCCAAGATCCATGTCAGCACTGGAGAGGAATCCTCAGGTTCCGGCACCGACTCCACACAAGCTCTTAGGCCCCGGCATCGACGGGAGAGGAATCCCTAGAGGCCCCGGAGCAACTCGCATGGGGACTGGTCTTTCCTGAGGCCAGCAGAGTGGGTCCCTGTGGTCCCCGTCCTAGGTCTAGAGCACCTGCTGACACTCGAGAAAATCCAGGAGGTTCCCCCATCCAGGCGAGATGAGGCCCATTTCCGCTGAGGCGTTTCGAGGCTAATCACACCTAACCTCCGGAACTTCCAAAGGGTCCTTCACGCCCTTGCTGCAACTCAAGAAGTTCCCCGACAAACCCGTCTCGACTCGAGAGGAAGCACGAGAGTTCCACCCACATCCAGAGGAGCCCTGTTTCCGCCTCCTAGCTCGAGGTGAGGGATCCTTTCCCTGTGTGGTCGGGAAAGAATTCCCGGCGTTCCCGTCGCATCTCAAGTGGAGGCGCTCTCCACAGGAAAGTCGAGAGGATCTCCATGGTCGTGCCACATTCCCAGAGTCCCCCAGATGTCTCAGTCCATTCCAGGGAAACCTGTTTTCCCTGCACTGCCTCGACTTTCAAACCGAGGATCGACTCACACCACGGTGGCTTGTGGGAGAGCCCTGTGGGAAAGATTCGTGGGAAAGCCTCATGGGAAAGCCTCGAGGGAAAGCCACAGATCCCTTGATCCACGCGAAATGAAGCGTGACACTGCTGCTACAGCTCGGGAGGAAAGCGCACGAGCATGCCCCCACTCGGACGAGGACGGACTCCCCGCGGGAGACTCCAGAAGTACCCCAAGATCCATGTCAGCACTGGAGAGGAATCCTCAGGTTCCGGCACCGACTCCACACAAGGTCTGAGGCCCCGGAATCGACGGGAGAGGAATCCCGAGAGGCCCCGAGCAACTTTCAAGGGGACTGGCCTTTCCTGAGGCCACCAGAGCGGGTCCCTGAGGTCCCCGTCGTAAGTCGAGAGCACCTGCCGCAACTCGAGAACATCCAGGAGGTTCTCCCCTCCAGAGAGAAGAAGCCCGTTTCCGCTGAGGCGTTTCGAGGCAAATCACACCTAACCTCTTGAACTTCCAAAGGGTCCTTCACACCCTTACTGCAACTCAAGAAGTTCCCCGACATACCCGTCTCCACTCGAGAGGAAGCACGAGAGTCCCGCCCACATCCAGAGGAGCCCCGTTTCGGCCTGCTAGCTCGAGAGAGGGATCCATTCCCTGCGTGGTCGGGAAAGAATTCCCGACGTTCCCGTCGCATCTCAAGTGGAGGCGCTCTCCACAGGAAAGGCGAAAGGAACTCCAGAGTCGTGCAACCATTCCCAGAGTCCCCAGATGTCTCAGTCCATTCTAGGGAAACCTGTTTTCCCTGCACTGCCTCGACTTTCAAGCCGAGGATCGACTCACACCACGGTGGCACGTGGGACGGCCCTGTGGGAAAGCCTCGTGGGAAAGCCTCGTGGGAAAGCCTCGAGGGAAAGCCACAGATCCCTTTTATCCACGCGAAGGGAAGCGTGACAATGCTGCTACAGCTCGGGAGGAAAGCCCGCGTGCATGCCCCCATTCGAGACGAGGACTGACTCCCCTGGAGAGACTCCAGAAGTACCCCAAGATCCATGTCAGAACTGGAGAGGAATCCTCTGGTTCCGGAACCTACTCCACACAAGGTCTTAGGCCCCGGCATCGACGGGAGAGGAATCCCTAGAGGCCCCGAGCAACTCGCATGGGGACTGGCCTTTCCTGAGGCCAGCAGAGCGGTCCCTGTGGTCCCCGTCCTAGGTCGAGAGCACCTGCTGACACTCGAGAAAATCCAGGAGGTTCCCCCATCCAGGCGAGATGAGGCCCATTTCCGCTGAGGTGTCTCGAGGCTAATCACACCTAACCTCTGAAACTTCCAAAGGGTCCTTCACACCCTTACTGCAACTCAAGTAGTTCCCCGACATACCTGTCTCCATTCGAGAGGAAGCACGACAGTCCCGCCCACATCCAGAGGAGCCCAGTGTCTGCCTCATAGCTCGAGAGGAGGGATCCTTTCCCTGCGTGGTCGGGAAAGAATTCCCGGCGTTCCCATAGCATGTCAAGAAGAGGCGCTCTCCACAGGAAAGGCGAGAGGAACTCCAGGGTCGTGCCACCATTCCCAGAGACCCCCACATGTCTCAGTCCATTCCAGGGAAACTTGTTCTCCCTGCAATTCCTCGACTTTCAAGCCCAGGATCGACTCACACCATGGTGGCACGTGGGACAGCCATTTGGGAAATCCTCGTGGAAAGCCTTGTGGGAAAGCCTCGAGGGAAAGCCACAGATCCCTTGATCCACGCGAATAGAAGTGTGACATTGCTGCTACAGCTCGGGGACAAAGCGCTCATGCATGCCCCCACTCGAGACGAGGACTGACTCCCCTTGGGAGACTCCAGAAGTACCCCAAGATCCATGTCAGCAATGGAGAGGAATCCTAAGGTTCCGGCACCGACTCCACACAAGGTCTTAGGCCCCGGCATCGACGGGAGAGGAATCCCTAGAGGACCCCGAGCAACTCGCATGGGAGTGGCCTTTCCTGAGGCCACCAGAGCGGGTCCCTGAGGTCGCCGTCGTAAGTCGAGAGCACCTTCCGCCACTCGAGAAAATCCAGGAGGTTCTCCCGTCCAGGCGAGATGAGGCCCATTCCCGCTGAGGCGTCTCGAGGCTAATCACACCTAATCTCTGGAACTTCCAAAGGGTCCTTCACACCCTTGCTGCAACTCAAGAAGTTCAGCGACATACCCGTCTCCACTCGAGAGGAAGCACGAGAGAGTCTCGCCCACATCCAGAGGAGCCCCGTTTCCGCCTCCTAGCTCTAGAGGAGGGATCCTTTCCCTGCGTGGTTTGGAAAGAATTCCCGGCGTTCCCGACACATCTCAAGTGGAGGTGCTCTCCAGAGGAAAGGCGAGAGGAACTCCAGGGTTGTGCCACATTCCCAGAGTCCCCCATATGTGTCAGTCCATTCCAGGGTTAAACTGTTTTCCCAGCACTGCCTCGACCTTCAAGCCGAGGATCGACTCACACCACGGTGGCACGTGGGACCGCCCTGTGGGAAAGCCTCGTGGGAAAGCCTCGTGCGAAAGCCTCGAGGGAAAGCCACAGATCCGTTGATCCACGTGAAGGGAAGTGTGACACTTCTGCTACAGCACGTGAAGAAAAGCCCACGTGCATGCCCCACTCGAGACGAGGACTGACTCCCCTGGGGTGACTCCAGAAGTACCCCAGATTCATGTCAGCACTGGAGAGAATCCTCCGGTCCGGCACCGGCTCCACACCAAGGTCTTAGGCCTAGCATCGATGGAGAGGAATCCCGAGGCCCCCGAGCAACTCGCATGGGGACTGGCCTTTCCTGAGGCCACCAGAGCGGGTCCTGAGGTCCCCGTCTTAAGTCGAGAGCACCTGCTGCCAACTCGAGAAAATCCAGGAGGTTCTCCCCTCCAGGCGAGATGAGGCCCATTTCCGCTGAGGTGTCTCGAGGCTTTTCACACCAAAACTCTGAAACTTCCAGAGGGTCTTTCACACCCTTGCTGCAACACAAGAAGTTCCCCGACATACCCGTCTCCACTCGAGAGGAAGCACACGAGTCCCGCCCACATCCAGAGGATCCCCGTTTCCGCCTCATAGCTCGAGAGGAGGGATCCTTTCCCTGCGTGGTCGGGAAATAATTCCCGGCGTTCCCGTCACATTTCAAGAGGAGGCACTCTCCACAGGAAAGGCGAGAGGAACTCCAGGGTCGTGCCACCATTCCCAGAGTCCCCTGATGTCTCCGTCCATTCCAGGGAAACCTGTTTTCCCTGCACTGCTTCGGCTTTCAAGCCGAGGATTGACACACACTACGGTGGCACGTGGGACAGCCCTGTGGGAAAGCCTCGTGGGAAAGCCTCTTTGGAAAGCCTCGTGGGAAAGCCTCGAGGGAAAGCCACAGATCCCTTAATCCATGCGAAGGGAACGCGCGACACTGCGCTGCTACAGCTCCGGAGGAAAGCGTACGTGCATGCCCCACTCGAGACGAGGACTGTATCCCCCTGGGAGACTCCAGAAGTACCCCAAGATCCACGTCAGCACTGGAGAGGAATCCTCAGGTTCCGGCACCCACTCCACACAAGATCTTAGGCCCCAGCATCGACGGGAGAGGAATCCTGAGAGGCCCCGAGCAACTCGAATGGGGACTGGCCTTTCCTGAGGCCACCAGAGCGGGTCCCTGAGGTCCCCGTTGTAAGACGAGAGCACCTGCCGCGACTCGAGAACATCCAGGAGGTGCTCCCCTCCAGGCGAGTTGAGGCCCCATTTCCGCTGAGGCGTCTCGAGGCTAATCACACCTAACTTCTGGAACTTCCAAAGCGGTCCTTCACACCATTGTTGCAACTCAACAAGTTCTCCGACATACCCGTCTCCACTCGAGAGGAAGCACGAGAGTCCTGCCCACATCCAGAGGAGCCCCGTTTACGCTCCTAGCTCGAGAGGTGGGATCATTTCCCTACGTTTGTCGGAAAGAATTCCCGGTTCCCGTCGCATCTCAAGAGGAGGAGCTCTCCACAG
>NW_017198800.1:0-19701 GCF_001704415.2 Capra hircus | reverse complement strand
ATGCGCCCGTGCATATGCCCCCACTCGCAGACGAGGACTTGAATTCCCTGGGAGACTCCAGAAGTACCCCAAGATCCATGTCGGCACTTGGAGAGGAATAATCAGGTTCCGGCACTGACTCCACACAAGGTCTTAGGACCCAGCATCGCACGGGAGTGGAATCCCGAGAAGCACGCGGAGCAACTCGCATGGGGACTGGCCTTTTCCTGAGGCCACCAGATCGGGTCCCTGAGGTCCCCGTCGTAAGTCGAGAGCACCTGCCGCAACTCGAGAAAATCCAGGAGGTTCTCCCCTCCAGGCGAGATGAGGCCCATTTTCCACTGAGGCGTCTCAGGGTAATCAGACCTAACCTTTGCAACTTCCAAAGGGTCCTTCACAACCTTGCTGCAACTCAAGAAGTTGCCCGACATACCCGTCTCCACTCGAGAGGAAGCACGAGAGTCCCGCCCACATCCAGAGGAGCCCCGTTTCCGCCTCCTAGCTCGAGAGGAGGGATCCTTTTACTGCGTGGTCGGAAAAGAATTCCTGCCGTTTCCGTCGCATCTCAAGAGGAGGAACTCTCCACAGGAAAGGTGAGAGGAACTCCAGGGTCGTCACACCATTCCCAGAGTCCCCCAGATGTCTCAGTCCATTCCAGGGAAACCTGTTTTCCCTGCACTGCCTCGACTTTCAAGCCGAGGATCGACTCACACCATGGTGTCACTTGGGACAGCCCTGTGGGAAAGCCTGATGGGAAAGCCTCGTGGGTAAGCCTCGAGGGAAAGACACAGATCCCTTGATCCACGCGAAGGGAAGCGTGACACTGCTGCTACAGCTCGGGAGGAAAGCGCACGTGCATGCCCCACTCGAAATGAGGACTGACTTCCCTGGGAAGACTCCAGAAGTACCCCAAGATCCATGTCGGCAATGGAGAGGAATCCTCAGGTTCGGGCACTGACTACACACAAGGTCTTAGGACCCAGCATCGACGGGAGTGGAATCCCGAGAGGCCCCGGAGCAACTCGCATGGGGACTGGCCTTTCCTGAGGCCACCAGAGCGGGACTCTGAGGTCCCCTTTGTAAGTCGAGAGCACCTGCCGCAACTCGAGAAAATCCAGGAGGTTCTCCCCTGCAGGCGAGATGAGGCGCATTTGTGCTGAGGCGTCTCGAGGCTAATCACATCTAACATCTGGAACTTACAAAGGGTCCTTCACACCCTTGCTGCAACTCAAATAGTTCCCCGACATACCCGGCTCCAATCGAGAGGAAGCACGAGAGTCCCGCCCACATCCAGAGGAGCCCCGTTTCCGCCTCCTAGCTCGAGAGGAGGGATCCTTTCCCTGCGAGGTCGGGAAAGAATTCCCGGCATTCCCGTCGCATATCAAGAGGAGGCGCTCTCCACAGGAAAGGCGAGAGGAACTCCAGGGTCGTGCCACCATTCCCAGAGTCCCCCAGATGTCTCAGTCCATTCCAGGGAAACCTGTTTTCCCTGCACTGCCTCGACTTTCAAGCTGAGGATCGACTCACACCACGGTGGCACGTGGGACAGCCCTGTGGGAAAGCCTCGTGGGAAAGCCTCGAGGGGAAGGCACAGATCCCTTGATCCACGCGAAGGGAAGCACGACACTGCAGCTACAGCTCGGGGGGAAAGCGCAGGTGCATGCCCCCACACGAGACGAGGCCTGACTCCCCTGGGGAGACTCCGGAAGTACCCCAAGATCCATGTCAGCACTGGAGAGGAATCCTCAGGTTCCGGCACCGACTCCACACAAGGACTTAGGCCCCGGCATCGATGGGAGAGGAATCCCGAGACCCCCAGGAGCAACTCGCATGGGGACTGGCCTTTCCTGAGGCCACCAGATCGGGACTCTTAGGTCCCCGTCGTAAGTCGAGAGCACCTGCCGCAACTCGAGAAAATCCAGGAGGTTCTCCCCTCCAGGCGAGATGAGGCCCATTTCCACTGAGGCGTCTCAGGGTAATCAGACCTAACCTCTGCAACTTCCAAAGGGTCCTTCACAACCTTGCTGCAACTCAAGAAGTTGCCCGACATACCCGTCTCCACTCGAGAGGAAGCACGAGAGTCCCGCCCACATCCAGAGGAGCCCCGTTTCTATCTCATAGCTCGAGAGGAGGGATACTTTCCCTGCGTGTTCAGGAAAGAATTCCCGGCATTCCCGTCGCATCTCAAGAGGAGGCTCTCTCCACAGGAAAGGCGAGAGTAACTCCAGGGTCGTGCCACCATTCCCACAGTCCCCCAGATGTCTCAGTCTATTCCAGGGAAACCTGTTTTCCCTGCACTGCCTCGACTTTCAAGCCGAGGATCGACTCACACCACGGTGGCACTTGGGACAGCCCTGTGGGAAAGCCTCGTGCGAAAGCCTCATGGGAAAGCCTCGAGCGAAAGTCACAGATCCCTTGATCCACGCGAAGGGAAGCGTGACACTGTGCTACAGCTCGGGAGGAAAGCGCCCTTGCAAGCCCTCACTCGAGACGAGGACTGATTTCCCTGGGGAGACTCCAGAAGTACCCCAAGATCCATGTCGGCACTGGAGAGGAATCCTCAGGTTCCGGCACTGACTCCACACAAGGTCTTAGGACCCAGCATCGACGGGAGTGGAATCCCGAGAAGGCCGCGAGCAACTCGCATGGGGACTGGCCTTTCCTGAGGCCACCAGAGCGGGACCCTGAGGTCCCCGTCGTAAGTCGAGAGCACCTGCCGCAACTCGAGAAAATCCAGGAGGTTCTCCCCTCCAGGCGAGATGAGGTGCATTTGTGCTGAGGCGTCTCAGGGTAATCAGACCTAACCTCTGCAAATTCCAAAGGGTCCTTCACAACCTTGTTTCAACTCAAGAAGTTGCCCGACATACCCGTCTCCACTCGAGAGGAAGCACGACAGTCCCGCCCACATCCAGAGGAGCCCCGTTTGCGCGTCCTAGCTCGAGAGGAGGGATCCTTTCCCTGCGTGATCGGGAAAGAATTCCCGGCGTTCCCGTCGCATCTCAAGAGGAGGCACTCTCCACAGGAAAGGCGAGAGGAAATCCAGGGTCGTGCCACCATTCCCAGAGTCCCCCAGATGTCTCAGTCCATTCCAGGGAAACCTGTTTTCCCTGCACTGCCTCGACTTTCAAGCCGAGGATCGACTCACACCATGGTGGCACGTGGGACAGCCCTGTGGGAAAGCCTCGTGGGAAAGCCTCGAGGGAAAGCCACAGATCCCTTGATCCACGAGAAGGGAAGCGGGACACTGCTGCTACAGCTCGGGAGGAAAGGGCAGGTGCATGACCCCACTCGAGACGAGGACTGACTCCCCTGGGAAGACTCCAGAAATACTCCAAGATCCATGTCAGCACTGGAGAGGAATGCTCAGGTTCCAGCACCGACTCCACACAAGATCTTAGGCCCCGGCATCAACGGGAGAGGAATCCCGAGAGGCCCCCGAGCCACTCACATGGGGACTGGCCTTTCCTGAGGCCACCAGAGCGGGTCCCTGAGGTCCCCGTCGTAAGTAAAGAGCAACTGCGGCAACTCGACAAAGTCCAGGAGGTTCTCCCCTCCAGGCGAGATGAGGCCCATTTCCGCTGAGACGTCTCGAGGCTTATCACATCGAACGTCTCGAACTTCCAAAGGGTCCTTCACACCCTTGCTGCAACTCAAGAAGTTCCCCGACATACCCGTCTCCACTCAAGAGGAAGCACGAGAACCCCGCCAACATCCAGAGGAGCCCCGTTTCCGCCCCGTAGCTCGAGAGGCGGGATCCTTTCCCTGCGTGGTCGAGAAAGAATTCCTGGCGTTCCGGTCGCATCTCAAGAGGAGGCGCTCTCCACAGGAAAGGCGCGAGGAACTCCAGGGTCGTGCCACCATTCCCAGAGTCCCCCAGATGTCTCAGTCCATTCCAGGGAAACCTGTTTTCCCTGCACTGTCTCGACTTTCAAGCTGAGGATCGACTCACACCACGGTGGCACGTGGGACAGCCCTGTGGGAAACCCTCGAGGGAAAGCCACAGATCCCTTGATCCACGCGAAGAGAAACGTGACACTGCTGCTACAGCTCGGGAGGAAATCGCATGTGCATGCCCCCACTCGAGATGCAGAATGATTTTCCTGGGGAGACTCCAGAAGTACCCCAAGATCCCTGTCAGCACTGGAGAGGAATCCTCAGGTTCCGGCACCAACTCCACACAAGATCTTAGGCCCCTGCATCGACGGGAGAGGAATCCTGAGAGGCCCCCAAGCAACTCGCATGGGGACTGGCCTTTCCTGAGGCCAACAGACCGGGTCCCTGAAGTCCCCGTCGTAAGTTGAGAGCACCTGCCGAAACTCGTTAAAATACAGGAGGTTCTCCCCTGCAGGCGAGATGAGGCCAGTTTCCACTGAGGTGTCTCGAGGCTAATCACACTTGACCTCTGGAACTTCCAAAGAGTCTTTCACAGTCAAGCTGCAACTCAAGAAGTTCCCCAACACACCCGTCTCCACTCAAGAGGAAGCAGGATGGTCCCGGCCACATCCTGAGGAGCTCCGTTTCCGGCTCGTACCTCGAGATGAGGGATCCTTTCCCTGCTTGTTCGGAAAAGAATTCCCGGCATTCCCATCGCATCTCAAGGTGGCGCTCTCCAAAGGAAAGGGGAGAGGAACTGCAGGGTCGTGCCACCATTCCAAGACTCCCCCAGATGTGTCAGTCCGTTCCACAGGAACCTGTTTTCCCTGCACTGCCTCGGCTTTCATGCCGAGGATCGACTCACACCACCGTGACACGTGGGACAGCCCTGTGGGAAAGCCTCGTGGGAAAGACTCGAGGGAAAGCCACAGATCCCTTGGTCCACGCAAGGGGAACCGTGACACTGCTGCTACAGCATGGGAGGAAATGGCACGCTCATGCCCCCACTCGAGACGAGGCCTGACTCCCTTGTGGAGACTCCAGAAGTACCCCAAAATCCATGTCAGCACTGGAGAGGAATCCTCAGCTTCCGGCCCCGACTCCACACAAGGAGAGCACCTGCTGAAACTCGGAAATATCCAGGAGCCTCTCCGTTCCAGGCGACATGAGGCCCATTTCTGCTGAGGCATCTCGAGACTAACCACACCTAACCTCTGGAACTTCCAAAGGGTCCTTCACACCCTTGCTGCAACTCAAGAAGTTCCCCGACATACCCTTTCCTCTTCACGTTCTGCCATAATGGTGGTGTCATCTGCATATCTAAGTTGATTGATATTTCTACCGGCAATCTTGATTCCAGTTCATGTATCTTCCATCCCAGCATGTTTCATGATGTACTCTGCATATAAGTTAAATAAACAGGGTGACAATATACAGCCTTGACATACTCCTTTTCCTTTTTGGAACCAGTCTGTTGTTCCATGTCCTGCTCTAACTGTTGCTTCCTGACCTTCATCCAGATTTCTCAAGAGGCAGGTTAGGTGGTCTGGTATTCCCATCTCTTTCAGAATTGTGGCTAAAACAACAGTATAAGGACCTTTCCGATGTCAGGCCAAGGAATTGTGTTTCCAGTCATTGAGCCACACCTGATCACTGAGCACAAATTCATGAATCTGTTCCTCAAGGGGGAATGATATTCTTTTTTATACAAACTTAGTTACCTGATTTATTACCTTACCTAATTGTTCCATCTGCTGTGAAATCCCACCCCCTTACTTGTGCCAAATCTGCTAACACCTGCCTCACTGTGGGAGGGGGTCTCCCATAGAAAATTTCATAAGGACAACAACTGTGGGAACGTGCGGTTACCCGTAATATGAGTAAGTCTGCCGGAAGCAAGCCCATCCATGTACAGTCAGTCTCTATGATCCATTTTGAAAGTGTCTCTTCAAGAGTTTGGTTGTTTCTTTCCATCATTCCAGAACACTGGGGCCTATATGCTGTATGTAATTTCCACTGATATTTAGAGCTTCACATACCTGTTAATTAACGCGGCTACAAAGACAGGGCCATTGTCGGATTCTATACTGGTTGGAAACCCAAGTCTGGGAATTATTTCTCAAATCAGCGAGCTACTTCATTTTCTTTTTCAGATCAGGTAGGGAAGGCCTCTGCCCAACCGGAGAAGGTACCTACTATTCTAGTAAGTCATGATAACAGGTGACTGCCTTTGCTTCCCCGAAGGACACTCGCTTTCCCTGCATCCTGAGAACTCCACGTCTCAGCCAGTTGGAAAAGCGCTTCTTGGAGGTCATTATTCAGGGGCAATTTCCCCTGGAGCCCGGGGCCATAGGGAGCGGCTCCACACTCCCAGGGAAAGGCAGAGCCACAGCCACACATCTGTCCCATCCCCTTTGCTCTGTAGGAGAGCTCTCGTGAGCCTAGGTCTGTCAGGAAAATTCTTGGCTCCTATGGGGACACATTCTATGTGTGAAACTGCATCCAGGACCTAGGGGCCACAGGGCGCCTGTTTCTCTCGGGGGCGGAGGGGTGGGGGGCCTGAAGCAGTGCGGCCCAGCAACAGCTTCCACATCCATCCAATTGCTCTTTTCTTACCTCTGATAGAACTAGCTTTGTTCCAGCCTTTGGCAATTTGGAGGCAAGCGGGCCCCACTTCCTCCCCAAGGAGGCATGGGACCTACTCTGAGTGGAAATGCCCCTCACGGAGCTGAACCCAGGAAGGCACCCAGTCATGTCTGACACATTCCTGCATCCTGCTTCTTCATGAGCAATACCGCTATAAGCTAGGAATGTCTTTCCAAGGCTCAGAAAGGACAGGGGAGATGCATGGTGCTGCCTCTGGAATTTCGGTCCTCTGAGCAGACCTGGAGGTCTCCCCTTGAAGGAGCTAACCAGTTTCTTCCAAATACAGGCTTGCAAACACACACTGGGTGGCTGCCTCTTCTTCCCTGAAGGACGATCACTTTCCCCGCATCCTGTGATCTCTGCATCCCAGCCTGCTGGAAAAGCGCTTCTTGGAGGTCATTTTTCAGGGACAATTTTCCCTGGAGCCCGGGGCCGTAGGGAGGGCCCCATGCTCGCTGGGAAAGGCAGAGTCACATCCACAGTCTGTTCTACCCCTTTTGCCCTGTAGGAGAGCTCTAGTGAGCCTAGATCTGTCAGGAAAATTCTTGGCTCCTATGGGGACACACCCTGTGTGTTAACCTGCATATCGGACCTAGGGGCCACAGGGCGCCTGTTCCTCTCGGGGGGGACCCTGAAGTGGTGCGGCCCAGCAACAGCCTGAACATCCATCCGATTGCTCTTTTCTTCCTTCTAATAGAGCTAGCTTTGCTTCTCGCTTTGGCATTTCGGAAGCCAGGGGGAGCCCCACCGCTGTTGTCCTGGGGTCTATTGGAGGTACCGGGTCTATTGGACACCAGCATGGCACCCGACCCCCTCAGACACACTCCCGCAGCCTCCTTCCCCATGGGCAGGACTGTTCTGACCTAGGAATGTGTTCCCAAGGCTCAGAAAATGCAGGGAAACACACGGCCCTGACTCTGGAACTGAGGCCGTTGGAGCAGGCCTGGAGGTCTGACGTCTGAGACGCCAAACACTTGCTGCAAGATACAGGTGTGAAAACACACTCTCTGGGGCTGCCTTTCCTTCCTCCAAGGAAGAGAGCTTTTCCAGTCTCCTCCGTGCTGAGTCATACAAGGCTGGAAAGGTCTGGCTTCCAGGGCATTTCTCAGCGGCAATGGCCCCTGAGGCCCTGCACCCAGGGAGGGATCCTACCCTCCCAGGGGAAGTCAAAGCAACCTCCAAACAGCTGTTCTCTCATGTTTCCTCTGCAGGAGGGAGCTAGTGAGCCCAGGTCTGTCTGGAACGTTCTTGGATCCTGCGGGGAAATCATCCTGGGAGCCCACCTGGATACCAGTCGTAGGGGCTAAAATTCGCATTTTCCTTCCTTGGAGCCCTAACGCAGTACAGCCTAGCAACTGCTTGAAAATCCATCCTGTTGCTGTTTTCTTCCCTCTGACAGAGCGAGCTTTGCTCCCCATTTTGGGATTTCAGAAGCAAGGTGGTGGCCTGCAACTCCTTGCCTGGGGCCCATTGGATGTGCAAGGTGCCCTCGACTAGGTGACCCTAGCATGGCACTCAGCCCGCTCAAACACACTCCCGAGGCTTCTTTCTCATGGGAAGCACTGCTCCAACCTAGGAATGTGTCTGCAATGCTTGGAAAGTGCAGTGAGACACACAGCCCTGACTCTGCAATTGAGGCCCTCAGAGCAAGCCTGCAGCTCTGATGTCTGAGAAGCAAAACACTTGCTGCAAAGAGAGGCCTGAAAACACACTCTCTGTGGATGACTTTCCTTCCTCTAAGGAAGATAGTTTTCCCAGTCTCCTGCTTCCTGAATGTCACACAGCTGGAATGCACTTGCTTGGAGGTCGTGATTCAGTGGCAATGACCCCTGAGGCCCTTTGCCCAGGGAGGGCTCCCACACTCACAGGCAAATCAAAGCAACTTCCAAGTGAGTCAGCTCTTCACATCAAGTGGCCAAAGTATTGGAGTTTCAGGTTCAGTATTAGTCCTTCCAATCTATATTCAGACCTGATTTCCTTTAGGATGGAGTGGTTGCGTCTCCTTGTAGTCTAAGCGACCTACAAGCATCTTCTCCAACACCACAGTTCAAAAGCATCTAATTTTCAGCTGTCACTTTCTTTATAGTACATCTTTCATATCCATCCATGACATATGGAAAAACCATAGCCTTGACTGGATGGATCTTTGTTGGCAAAGCAACGTCTCGGCTTTTTAATATGCTGTCTAGTTTGGTCATCACTTTTCTTCCAAGTCATAAGTATG
Organism: Capra hircus; assembly: GCF_001704415.2. NCBI lineage: Eukaryota > Metazoa > Chordata > Mammalia > Artiodactyla > Bovidae > Capra > Capra hircus. Next base: position 10,979 of record NW_017198800.1, on the reverse strand, counting down.
TTTTAAGTTCATGGAGGCAGCCATCACCTGCAGTGATTTCCAAGCCCCCCAAAATAGTCTGCTGCTGTTTCCAATGTGTTCCCATCTATTTGCCATGAAGTGATGAGACTGGATGCAATGATTTTAGTTTTCTGAATGCTGAGCTTTAAGCTAACTTTTTCACTCTCCTCTTTCACTTTCATCAGGAGACTCTTTAGTTCTTCTTCACTTTCTGCCATAAGGGTGGTGTCATCTGCATATCTGAGATTCTTGATATTTCTCCCAGCAATCTGGATTCCAGCGTGTGCTTCCTCCAGCCCAGTGTTTCTCATGATGTACTCTGCATATAAGTTAAATAAGCAGGGTGACAATACACTGCCTTGACATATTCCTTTTCCTATTTAGAACCAGTCTGTTGTTCCATGTCCAGTTCGAACTGTTTCTTCCTGACCTGCATACAGGTTTCTCAAGAGACAGGTCAGGTGGTCTGGTATTCCCATCTCTTTCAGAATTTTTCCCAGTTTATTGTGATCCACACAGTCAAAGGCTTTGGCATAGTCAATAAAGCAGAAATAGATGTCTTTTTTTCTGGAACTCTCTTGCTTTTTCAATGATCCAGTGGATGTTGGCAGTTTGATCTCTGGTTTCTCTGCATGTTTTAAATCCCTCTTGAACATTTGGAAGTTCACAGTTCATGTGAACTTGGAGAATTTTGAGCATTACTTTACTAGTGTGTGAGATGAGTGCAATTGTGCAGCAGCTTGAATATTCTTTGTCATTGCCTTTCTTTGGGATTGGAATGAAAACTGACCTAATGACTAGATATTTTCAATTGCATATGCTGAAAGAACTGGCTGTGCAGTTTTGAAGAAAAAAAAAATCATTTTAACCCATTTTCTCTGAAGTGCAAGGCATATCATGGCCATCCCTGAATCATAAAGTCACCTTTTCTTTATGTAGTCATAGTTTCATGCCTAAATTATAGGCCAACTCGTGCTCAAATTGACTCTGATGTCAGGGGCAGATCAACTAATAAAAAGCTTGGATTGTCCCTCTGGAGGAAAGTGAGATCTTTGTCCCACGAGAAGAATCTGAAGGGTTAAGGGAACTTGCAAGAGTGGGGAAAGCTTAGTCCATCCTACATGTACCAAAATCTTAAATAAGGCTTATTTGCTTTACCGAAGTAAACAAACAGATGATGAAAACAATTATAAATCAATGAAAGGTAAAGAAACTCATAGTCTGTTATCAAAAATTGCATTCTAAGAAAACTTTGTTCTCTTAACCTAGAGAGGAGACTAAATTCCATCTGGTACCAGCATACCAGAAGACAAACAAACAAACAAACAAATTATCGGTAAGCTTAAAAAATGTATATTCCATATATCTTGAAGTAGCAGTATTTCTGTAAAGGCATCAGTGTGAAATCATAGAAGACATGGTTAAAACCTGATTAAATAGAAATTGACAATGTAATCTGGTCACTGCTGCGACTTGAAATGCTTTAATATGATAACTGGAATTATAACTGACAGCATTTGACCAGGACATATCAGATTTTCACGGATGTCAGATAATTTCTAGGATATCTATATTAGGAACTGAAGGAATCTTTGAACCTAGGAAAGAAAACAACAGTCTCAAAGGCCCTTGCTGAATATCTATCAGCAAGGAATGTCTTTGCAAGGATCGCAAAATGAAGGGAAAATACACCGACCTGCCTCTGCAACTTCGGTCCTCTGAGCAGATCTGGAGGTCTCCCTTTGTATAAGCTAACCTGTTCCTTCCAAATAGAGGTTTGCAACACAAAACAAGTGGCCGCCTATTCTTCCTCGAAGGAGGATCTCTTTCCCCACATCCTGCGAACTCCCTTTCCCAGCCTCCAGGAAAAGCGCGTCTTGCAGTTCCTTTCAGAAAATCCTATGGACGGAGAAGCCTGGTAGGCTGCAGTCCGTGGGGTCGCTGAGGGTCGGACACGACTGAGCGACTGCACTTTCATTTTCACTTTCATGCATTGGAGAAGGCAATGGCAACCCACTTACTGTTCTTGCCTGGAGAATCCCAGGGACGGGGGAGCCTAGTGGGCTACCGTCTATGGCGTCGCACAGAGTCGAACACGACTGAAGCAACTTAGCAGCAGCAGCAGCAGCAGTTCCTTTCTTAGGGGCAGTTATCCCTGAGATTGGGACCTGGAAAGGCAGAGCCACCTCCACACACACGTCTTTTCTGTCCCCTTTCCTCTGGAGGAGAGCTCTAGTGAGCCTAGGTCTGTCAGGAAAATTCTTGGCTTTGACGGGATCACACCCGGTGTGTGAACCTGCATACCCGACCTAGGGGCCACAGGGCACCTGTTTTGCTCGAGTGGGTCCTGGAGGGGTGCAGCATAGCAAGAGCTTAAAAATCCATCCAATTTGTCTTTTTTTTTAACCTCGGAGAGAACGAGTTTGCTCCACCTCCACCCTTTGGCAGTGTGGAGGGAAGAGGGCACCACCCTCTCCCAAAGGGGACATAGGGCCTACCAGGAGAGAAAGGCCCCTTGAGGAGCTGAGCCCAGGTAGGCAGCCAGTGATGTCAAGCACACTCCCGCTGCTTGCTTCTTCATGGGCACTCCCACGATCTGCTAGGAATGTCTTTGCAAGGATCTCAAAGGGAAGGGAAGATACATGGCCCTGTCTCTGGAACTTCAGTCCTCTGAGCAGATCTGGAGGTCTTGAGTTGTATAAGCAAACCTGTTCCTTCCAAATAGAGGCTTGCAAACACACCCCCGGTGGTTGCCTCTTCTTCCCCGAAGAAGTCTTTCTTTCCCCACATGCTGCGAACTCCCTGTCCCAACCTCCAAGAATAGCGCTTCTTGCCATTCCTTTCTTAGAGGCAGTTATCCCTGAGCTTGGGGCCGTAGGGACTAGCCCCACACTCACAGGGAAAGGCAAAGACTCCTCCATACATCTCCTCTATCCCCTTTGCTCTGGAGGAGAGCTCTAGTGAGCCTAGGTCTTTCAGGAAAATTCTTGGCTTGGACAGGATCTCACCCTGTTTGTGAACCTGCATACCCAACCAGGGGCCACAGAGCACCTGTTTCAGTAAAGTGGGCCCTGAAAGGGTGCAGCCTAGCAAGAGCTTGAAAACCCATTCAATTGCTGTTTTTGTACCTCTGACAGAGCGAGCTTGGCTCCACCCTTTGGCAGTGAGGAGAAAAGAGGCATGACACCCTCCCCAAGGGGACATGGGGCCTACTTCGAGAGGAAAGGCCCCTTGTGGAGCTGAGGCCAGGAAGGCACACAGTCGTGTCAAACACACTCCCACTGCTTGCTTCTTCAGGGGCACTCCCGCTATCAGCTAGGAATGTCTTTGCAATGATCACAAAGGGAAGGGGAGATACAGGGCCCTGCTTCTGGACCTCCGGTGCTCTGAGCAAATCTCGAGGTCTCCCGTTGTTGGTCAAGGTCAAGGTCAAGTTCAAGTTCAAGGTCAAGTTCAAGTTTAAGGTCAAGGTCAAGTTCAAGTTCAAGCTCAAGATCAAGGTGAAGTTTAAGTTCAAGTTCACGGTCAACTTCAAGGTCAAGGTCAAGTTCAAATTCAAGGTCAAGGTCAAGGTCAAGTTCAAGTTGAAGTTCAAGGTCAAGTTCAAGGTAAAGTTCAAGTTGAAGTTCAAGGTCAAGGTCAAGTTTAAGCTCAAGCTCAAGGTCAAGTTCAAGGTCAAGGTCAAGGTCAAGTTCAAGTACAAGGTCAAGGTCAAGTTCAAGGTCAAGTTCAACGTCAAGTTCAAGTTCAAGTTCAAAGTCAAGTTCAAGTTCAAGGTCAAGTTCAAGTTCAAGTTCAAAGTCAAGTTCAAGTTCAAGGTCAAGGTCAAGGTCAAGGCCAATTTCAAGTTCAAAGTCAAGGTCAAGTTCAAGGTCAAGGTCAAGTTCAACTTCAAGGGCAGGGCAAGGCCAAGCCCAAGACCAAGGCAAGGGCAAGGGCAAGGGTAAGGCCCAGGCCAAGGCAAAGGCCAAGGCCACCAAAGCGAAGCCCAAACCCCGTAACGCCTGACAAAAGGCAGAAGCCACTAGGCCCCTGTGCAGAGGAAGCCACTGAAGGCAGCAAGGCCACAGAGCTCCCCGACTCCCATTCCCACATGAAGATGTGAGGATAAAGGGCCTCATCCCAGCACAGCACCCGCTCCCACCACCCCGCAACCCCGGCCCCCGCCCCCCGCAGCACGCCCCCTGAAACAACACTGTCTTCCCAGAAAAGAGAACGGAGAAGCCATGTGTGTGCCAAAGGAGCAAGATGAACGAACGATGCCACGCCCTCCGAATTTTGGCACACCTGACGCCTCGGAACCCCGGGCCTGGCCGATGGGTCCCAGCCGTTCTCGGGTGGGAGGGGGGTCAACACATTGGCCGAGAGCCCTTGCCCAGGCCACCCGCAAATCCCCTGAGATGTGATCCGACCACAGGGACCGAGGGCAAACGTACCGCTTGAGGTGCTGGAGGAGCCGGATAAAGCCATGGTGGGAGAGGCACACGGGCACGCTGCAGACTGCTGGCCGAGTGGGCGGGGACCCAGCAGCTTAGGACTCTGGAGAACGGGAGGCGTCTCCGCCACCATTGACGTCAATAGGGTTTGGGTGGGTAGATGGTGGGGGTCGCCCCTGGCCTCTTTCCAAGCAGAGACCCTGGACGGAGTCCCGTGGAGCGAGTGGGCTTTTCCCGGGCACGGCTGAGCCCTGGACCGCCAAGATCCCCGTTGGGGTGGGCGGGCAGTTCGCGCGCTTTGGTTTGTGGCCCTCCCTCGCAGCGGGGGCTGGGATCAACCCCGGGTGGATCAATCAGGGGCCCTCAGCAGTGCCAAGGGAGCTCACCGCCCAGGAAACGCCCCAAGGTCCCTTTGAATTGGCCACCAACGCCCCCTTTCCCAGCCTGCCTTGCTCTGGGATTTCCCGCCTTTTCACATTCCACAGGTCCCTGGGCCTCGACTGTCCCCCGCTGGCTCCTCCGAGGCATTCCGGGACACCAGACGCTCTCTTCAGCGCCTCCACCTAGATCCCTCGCTGTCCTCGCCACCGTTTCCCCCATGCCCCCTCCCCAACTCCTCCGTGGGCTCTTGGCGTCCTTTCCCTACAGCAGTCACAGAGTGCCACCCCCGAGGGCTTTGAGTTGCCTGGAGCCCAAGGCTCCGGCCAGAGACCTGAGGGGCCAGCGTCTGGACTGGCAGCTAATGCCATTTGGGGCTTTTCTCACGTGGAGCCTGAGGCCCGCACCTCCGCGGGCAAATCCCCAGCGCGAGTGCCCTGGAGATACCCGCCCAAGGGGACAGTATACCCCCTACTGTGGGGAAGGAGGTTCCTGTTTTCTCTGCACTGGTTCGACTTTCACGCCGAGGATCGACTCACACCATGATGGCAAGTGGAATAGCCCTGTGGGAAAGCCTCATGGGAAAGACTCCAGGGAAAGCCACAGATTCCTTGATCCACGAGAAGGGAAGCGTGACACTGCTGCTACCGCTCAGGAGGAAAGCGCACGTGCATGACCCCACTCGAGCCGAGGACTGACGCCACTTGGGAGACTCCAGAAGTACGCCAAGATCCATGTCAGCACAGGAGAGGAATCCTCAGGTTCTGGTCCCGACTCCACACAAGGTCTTAGGCCCCGGCATCGACGGGAGAGGAATCCTGAGAGGCCCCCTAGCACCTCGCATGGGGACTGGCCTTTCCTGAGGTCACCAGAGCGGGTCCCTGAGGTCTCCGTCGTAACTCGAGAGCACCTGCCGCAACTAGAGAAAATCCAGGAGGTTCTCCCCTCCAGGCGAGATGAGGCCCATTTCTGCTGAGGCGTCTCGAGGCTAATCACACCTAACCTCTGGAACTTCGAAAGGGTCCTTCACACCCTTGCTGCAAGTCAAGAAGTTCTCCGACATACCCATCTCCACTCGAGAGGAAGGACGAGGGTCCCGCCCACATCCAGCAGAGCCCCGTTTCCGCCTCGTAGCTCAAGAAGAGGGATCCTTTCCCTTCGTCGTCGGGAAAGAATTCCCGGCCTTTCCGTCACATCTCAAGAGGAGGCGCTCTCAACAGGAAAGACGAGAGGAACTCCAGGGCCTTGCCAGCATTCCAAGAGTCCCCCAGATGTCTAAGTTCATTCCAGAAGAACCTGTTTTCCCTGCACTGCCTCGACGTTCACGCCGAGGATCGACTCACACCACCGTGGCACGTGGAACAGCCCTGTTAGAAAGCCTCGTGGGAAAGCCTCAATGGAAAGCGACAGATCCCTTGATCCACACGTCGGCCAAGCGTGACACTGCTGTTGCAGCTCGCGAGGAAATGGCAGCTGCATGCCCTCACACGAGAAGAGGACTGACTTCCCTGGTGAGACTCCAGAAGTACGGAAAGATTCATGTCAGCACTGGAGAGGCATCCTCAGGGTCTGGCCCCGACTCCACACAAGGTCTTAGGCACCGGCATCGATGGGAGAGGAATCCCTAGAGGCCCCCTGGTAACTCGCATGGGGACTGGCCTTTCCTGAGGCCACCAGAGGGGTCACTGAGGACCCGTCGTAACTCGAGAGCACCTGCCGCAACTGGGTAAAATCCAGGAGGTTCTCCTCTCCAGGCGAGCTTAGTCCCATTTCCTCTGAGGCGTCTCGTGGCTAATCACACCTAACCTCTGGAACTTCCAAAGGGTCCTTCACACCCTTGCTGCAACTCAAGAAGTTATCGGACATACCCGTCTCTACTCGAGAGGAAGCACAAGAGTATCGCCCACATCACGAGAAGCCACGATTCCGCCTCCTAGCTCGAGAGGAGGGATCCTTTCCCTGCGTGGTCGGGAAAGAATTCCCGGCGTTTCCGTCGCATCTCAAGACGAGGCGCTCTCCACAGGAAAGGCGAGAGGAACTGCAGGGTCGGGCGACCATTCCCAGAGACCCACACATGTCTCAGTCCATTCAAGGTAAACCTGTTTTCACTGCACTGCTTCGACTTTCAAGCCGAGGATCGACTCACACCACGGTGGCACGTGGGACAGCCCTGTGGGAAAGCCTCGTGGGAAAGCCTCGAGGGAAAGCCACTGATCCCTTAATCCTCTCGTCGGGAAGCATGACACTGCTGATACAGCTTGGGAGGAAAGCGCACGTGCATGCCCCAACTCGAGACGAGGACTGACTCCCCTGAGGAGACTCCAGAAGTACCCCAAGTTACATGTCAGCACTGCAGATGAATCCTCAGGTTCCGGCACCAACTCTACACAAGGTCTTCGGCCCTGGCATCGACGGGGAGAGGAATCCCGAGAGTCCCCAGAGCAACTCGCATGGGGACTGGCCTTTCTGAGGCCACCAGAGCGGGTCCCTGAGGTCCCCGTCGTAAGTCGAGAGCACCTGCCACAACTCGAGAAAATCCAGGAGGTTCTCCCCTCCAGGCGAGATGAGGCCCATTTCCGCTGAGGCGTCTCGAGGCTAATCACACCTAAACTCTGGAACTTCCAAAGGGTCCTTCACACCATTGCTGCAACTCAAGAACTTCCCCTACATACCCGTCTCCAATCGAGAGGAAGCACGAGCGTCCTGCCCACATCCAGAGGAGCCCCGTTTCCGCCTTATAGCTGGAGAGGCGTGATCCTTGCCCTGAGTCACCCAGATGTCTCGGTCCATTCCAGGGAAACCTGTTTTCCCTGCACTGCCTCGACTTCAAGCCGAGGATCGACTCACACCATGGTGGCACTTGGGACAGCCCTGTGGGAAAGCCTCCTTTGAAAGCCTCGTGGGAAAGCCTCAATGGAAAGCCACAGATCCCTTGATCCACGCGATGGGAAGCGTGCCACTGCTGCTACAGCTCGGGAGGAAAGCACACTTGCATGCCCCAACTCGAGCCGAGGACTGACTCCCCTGGGGAGACTCCAGAAGCAACCCAAGATCCATGTCAGCACTGGAGAGGAATCATCAGCTTCCGGCCCGGACTGCACATAAGGTCTTAGGCCCCGGCATCGACGGGTGAGGAACCCGAGAGGCCCCCATGCAACTCGCATGGGGACTGGTCTTTCCTAAGGCCACCTGAGCGGGTCCCTGAGGTCCCTGTCGAAAGTCGAGAGCACCTGCCGCAACTTGACAAAATCCAGGAGGTTCACACCTCCAGGCGAGATGAGGCCCATTTCCGCTGAGGCGTCTTGAGGCTAATCACATCTAATATCTGGAACTTCCAAAAGGTCCTTCACACCATTGCTGCAACTCAAGAAGTTCCCCGACATACCCGTCTCCACTCGAGACGAAGCACGGGAGTCCCGCCCACATCCAGAGGCGCACCGTTTCCCGCCTCATAGCTCGAGAGGAGTGATCCTTTACCTGTGTGTTGGGAAAGAATTCCCGGTATTCCCGTCGCATCTCAAGAGGAGGCCCTCACCACAGGAAAGGCGAGAGGAACTTCAGGGTCGTGACACCATTCCCAGAGTCCCCCAGATGTCTTAGTCCATTCCAGGGAAACCTGTTTCCCTGCACTGCCTCGACTTTCAATCCAAGGATCGACTCACACCACGGTGGCACGTGGGAGAGCCCTGTGGGAAAGCCTCGTGGGAAAGCCTCGAGGGAAAGCAACAGATCCCTTGATACACGAGAAGGGAAGCGTGACACTGCTGCTACAGCTAGGGAGGAAAGCGCAGGTGCATGCCCCCACTCGAGACGATGACTAACTTCCCTGGGGAGACTCCAGAAGTACCCCAAGATCCATGTGAGCACTGGAGAGGAATCCTCAGGTTCCGGCACCGACTCCACACAAGATCTTAGGCCCCGGCATCGAAGGGAGAGGAATCCCGAGAGGCCCCCGAGCAACTCGCATGGGGACTGGCCTTTCCTGAGGCCACCAGAGCGTGTCCCTGAGGTCCCCGTCAGTAAGTCGAGAGCACCTGCCGCAATTCGAGAAAATCCAGGAGGTTCTCCCCTCCAGGCGAGATGAGGCCCATTTCAGCTGAGAGGTCTCGAGGCTAATCACACCTTACCTCTTGAACTTCCTAAGGGTCCTTCACAACATTGCTGCAACTCAAGTAGTTCCCGACGTACCCGTCTCCACTCGAGAGGAAGCACGAGAGTCCCGCCCACATGCAGAGGAGCCCCGTTTGCGCCTCCTAGCTCGTGAGGAGGGATCCTTTCCCTGCGTGGTTGGGAAAGAATTCCCCGGCGATCCCGGCGCATCTCATGAGGAAGCATTCTCCACAGGACAGGCGCGAGGAACTCCAGGGTCGTGCCACCATTCCCAGAGTCCGCCAGATGTCTCAGTCCATTCCAGGGAAAACTGTTTTCCGTGCCAGTGCCTCGACTTTCTAGCGGAGGATCGACTCACACCACGGTGGTACGTGGGACAGCCCTGTGGGAAAGCCTCGTGGGAAGGCCTAGTGGGAAAGCTCTAGGGAAAGCCACAGATCCCTTGATCCACGCGAAGGGAAGCGTGACACTGCTGCTACAGCTCGGCAGGAAAGCGCACGTGCATGCCCCCCCATCGAGACGAGGAATGACTCCCCTGGGGAGACCCCAGAAGTACCCCAAGGTCCATGTCAGCACTGGAGAGGAATCCTCAGGTTCCGGCAACGACTCCACACAAGGGCTTAGGCCCCGGAATCCACGGGACAGGAATCCCTAGAGGCCCAGAGCAACTCGCATGGGGACTGGTCTTTCCTGAGGACACCTAGTGGGTCCCTGAGGTCTCAGTCGTAAGTCGAGAGCACCTGCTGCAAATCGAGAAAATGTAGGAGGTTCTCCCCTCTGGCGAGATGAGGCCCTTGTACGCTGAGGCGTCTTGTAGCTAATCACACCTAAACCTCTGAAACTTCCAAAGGGTCCTTCACACCGCTTGCTGCAACTCAAGAAGTTTCCCCGACATACCCGTCTCCACTCGAGAGGAAGGCACGAGAGTCCCGCCCACATCCCAGAGGAGCCCCGTTTCCACCTCCTAGCTCGAGAGGAGGGATCCTTTCCCTGCGTGGTGGGGAAAGAATTCCCGGCGTTCCCCGTCTCATCTCAAGAGGATGCGCTCTCCACAGGAAAGGCGAGAGGAACTCCAGGGTCGTGCCACCATTCCCAGAGTCCCCCAGATGTCTCAGTCCATTCCAGGGAAAGCTGTTTTCCTGCACTGCCTCGACTTTCAAGCGGAGGATCGACTCACACTACGATGGCACGTGGGACAGACAGCCGCTGTGGGAATAGCCTCGTGGGAAAGACTGCTGAAAGCCTCGAGGGAAAGCCACAGATCTTGAACCACGCGAAGGGAAGCGTGGACACTGCTGGCCACGACCAGCTCAGAGGAAAAGCGAAAAGTACATGCCCCACTCGAGACGGAGGAATGACTCCCCTGGGAGACGGAGCCTCCAGAAAGTACCCAAGATCCATGTCAGCACTAGGAGAGGAATCCTTCGGGTTCCGGCAACGACTCCACACAAAGTCTTAGGCCCGCATCATGAGGACAGTGAAATCCCGTAGCAGCCCCGAGAACTCGTATGGGGAACTAGGTCCTTTCCTGAGAGCCACGCTAGTGGGCCTTGAGGTCTCAGTCGTAATTCAGAGCACCTGCGCAATCGAGAAAATGTACCGGAGTTCTCCCCTCTGGCGAGATGGACCCATTTCGCTGAGGCGTCGTAGCTAACACACCGTAAACCCTAGAATGTCCAAAGGTTCCTTCACACCCTTGCTGCATACTCAAGAAGTTCCCCAATACCCGTCTCCACTCGAGAGAAGCACGGAAGTCCCGGCGCCACATCCAGAGGCAGCCCGGTTTCCGCCTCCTAGCTCGAGAGGGGCATCGCTTTCGCCTGCGTGGCGGGAAAAGAATTCCCCGGCGTTCCCGTGCTCTGCATCTCAAGAGCGATGCCGTGCTCTCCACAGGAAAGGCGAGAGGAACTCAGGGTCGGGCCCACCATTCCCAGAGTCCCCCAGATGTCTAGTCCATTCCAGGGAAAGCCTGTTTCCTGCCGCACTGCCTCGACTTTCAAGGGAGGAATCGACTCACACTGCAACGGTGGCACGTGGACCAGCCCTGTGGGAAAG
>NW_017198799.1:0-7562 GCF_001704415.2 Capra hircus | reverse complement strand
TCAAGAGGAGGCGCTCTCCACAGGAAAGGCGAAGAGGATCTTCAGGGTCGTGTCACCATTCCCAGAGCCCAAAGATGTCTCAGTCCATTCCAGGAAATCATGTTTTCCCTGCACTGCCTCGACTTTCAAGCCGATGATCGACTCACACCCGGTGGCACGTGGGACAGCCCTGTGGGTAAGCCTCGTGGAAAGCCTCGAGGGAAAGCCACAGATCCCTTGATCCACGTGAAGTAAAGCGTGACACGGCTGCTACAGCTCGGGAGGAAAGCGCAGTGCATGCTCCCACTCTAGACGAGACTTACTCCCCTGGGGAGACCCCAGAAGAATGCCCACAAGATCTATGTCAGCACTGGAGAGGAATCCTAAGTTCCGGCCCCGAATCCACACAAGGTCTTAGGCCCGGCATCGACGGGAAGAGGAATCCCGAGAGGCCCCCGAGCAACTCGCATGGGGACTGGCCTTTCCCTGAGGCCACCAGAGGGAGTCCCTGAGCTCCCCGTCGTAAGTCGAGAGCACCTGCCGCATCTCGAGAAAATCCAGGAGGTTCCCCCTCCAGGCGAGATGAGGCCCATTTCTGTTGAGGCGTCTCGAGGCTAATAACACCGAGCCTCTAGAACTTCCAAAGGGTCCTTCACACCCTTGCTGCAACTCAAGAAGTTTCCCGACTTACCCGTCTCCACTGGAAAGGAAGCACGTGAGTCCCGCCCACATCCAGAGGAACCCCGTTTCCGCCTCATACCTCGATAGGAGGGATCCTTTCCCTGCGTGGTCGGGAAAGAATTCCCGGCGTTCCCGTCGCATCTCAAGAGGATGCGCTCTCCGCAGGAAAGGCGAGAGGAACTCCAGGGTCGTGCCACCATTCCCAGAGTCCCCCAGATGACTCAGTCCATTCCAGGGAAACCTGTTTTCCCTGCACTGCCTCGAATTTCAAGCCGAGGATCGACTCACAACACGGTGGCACGTCGGACAGCCCTGTGGGAAAGCCTCGAGGGAAAGCCACAGATCATTTGATCCACGCGAAGGGAAGCGTGACACTGCTGCTACAGCTCAGGAGGAAAGCGCACCTGTATGCCCCCACTCGAGACGAGGACTGACTCCCCTGGGGAGACTCCAGAAGTACCCCAAGATCCATGACAGCACTGGAGAGGAATCCTCCGGTTCCGGTACTGACTCCACACAAGGTGTTAGTCCCCGGCATCGAAGGGAGAGGAATCCCGAGAGGCCCCCGAGCAACTCGCATGGGGACTGGCCTTTCCTGAGGCCACCAGAGCGGGTCCCCCCATCGTAAGTCGAGAGCACTTCCAAAACTCGAGAAAATCCAGGAGATCTGCCGTCCATGCGAGATGAGGCCCATTTCCACTGAGGCGTCCGAGGCTAATCACAACTAACCTGTGGAACTTCCAAAGGGTCCTTCACACCCTTGCTGCAACTCAAGAAGTTCCCCGATATACCCGTCTCCGCTCGAGAGGAAGCACGAGAGTCCCGCCCATATCCAGAGGAGCCCCGATTCCGCCTCCTAGCTCGAGAGGAGGGATCCTTTCCCTGCGTGGTTTGGAAAGAATTCCCGGCGTTCCCGTCGCATCTCAAGAGGAGGCGATCTCCACAGGAAAGGCAAGAAGAACTCCAGGGTCCTGCCACCATTCCCAGAGTCCCCCAGATGTCTCAGTCCATTCCAGGGAAACCTGTTTTCCCTGCACTGCCCTGACTTTCAAGCCGAGGATCAACTCACACAACGGTGGCACGTGGGACAGCCCTGTGGGAAAGCCTCGTGGAAAGCCTCTAGGGAAAGCCTCGAGGGAACGCCACAGATCCCTTGATCCACGCGAAGGGAAGCGCGACACTGTTGCTACAGCTCGGAAGGAAAGCGCACGTGCATGCCCCCACTCTAGACGAGGACTGACTCCCCTGGGTGACTCCAGAACTACCCCAAGATCCATCTCAGCACTGGAGAGGAATGCTCAGGTTCCGGCACCGACTCCACACAAGATCTTAGGCCCCGGCATCGACGGGAGAGGAATCCCGAGAGGCCCCGAGCAACTCGCATGGGGACTGGCCTTTCCTGAGGCCATCAGAGCGGGTCCCTGAGGTCCCGTCGAAAGTCGAGAACCCCTGCCGCAACTCGAGAAAATCGAGGAGGTTCTCCCCTCCAGGCGAGATTGGGCCCATTTTGTGCTGAGGCGTCTCGTGGCTAATCACACCTAACATCTGGAACTTCCAAAGGGTCTTCACACCCTTGCTGCAACTCAAGAAGTTCCCCGACATACCCGTCTCCACTCGAGAGGAAGCACGAGAGTTCCGCCAATATCCAGAGGAGACCCGTTTCCGCCTCCTAGCTCGAGAGGAGGGATCCTTTCCCTGCGTGGTGGGGAAAGAATTTCCCGCGTTCCCGTCGCATCTCAAGAGAAGGCGCTCTCCACAGGAAAGGCGAGAGGAACTCCAGGATCGTGCCACCATTCCCAGAGTCCCCCAGATGTCTCAGTCCATTCCAGGGAAACCTGTTTTCCCTGCACTGCCTCGACTTTCAAGCCGAGGATCGACTTACACCACTGTGGCACGTGGGACAGCCCTGTGTGAAACGCTCGTGGGAAAGCCTCGTGGGAAAGCCTCGTGGGAAAGCCTCGAGGGAAAGACGCTGATCCCTTGATCCACGCGAAGGGAAGCGTGACACTGCTGCTACAGTTCGGGAGGAAATCGCATGTGCATGCCCCCACTCGAGATGCAGAATGACTTTCCTGGGGAGACTCCAGAAGTACCCCAAGATCCATGTCAGCACTGGAGAGGAATCCTCAGGTTTCGGCACCGACTCCACACAAGATCTTAGGCCCCGGCATCGACGGGAGAGGAATCTCGAGAGGCCCGCGAGCAACTCGCATGGGGACTGGCCTTTCCTGAGGCCACCAGAGCGCGTCCCTGAGATCCCCGTCGAAAGTTGAGAGCACCTGCCGCAACTCGAGAAAATCCAGGAGGTTCTCCCTCCAGGCGAGATGAGGCCCATTTCCGCTGAGTCGTCTCCAGGCTAATCACACCTAACCCCTGGAACTTCCAAAGGCTCCTTCACACCCTTGCTGCAACTCAAGAAGTTCCCTGACGTACCCGTCTCCACTCGAGAGGAAGCACTAGAGTCCCGCCCACATCCAGAGTAGCCCCGTTTGCGCCTCCTAGCGCGAGAGGAGGGATCCTTTCCCTGCGTGGTCGGAAAGAATTCCCGGCATTCTCGTCGCATCCCAAGAGGAGCGCTCTCCACAGGAAAGGCGAGAGGAACTCAAGGGTCGTGCCACATTCCCAGAGCCCCCAGATGTCTCAGTCCATTCCAGGGAAACCTGTTTTCCCTGCACTGCCTGACTTTCAAGCCGAGGATCGACTCACACCACGGTGGCACGTGGGACAGCCCTGTGGGAAAGCCTCGTGGGAAAGCTCGAGGGAAAGCCTCGAGGGAAAGACCCTGATCCTTGATCCCGCGAAGGGAAGCGCGACACTGCTGCTACACCTCGGGAGGAAAGCGCACGTGCATGCCCCCACTCGAGAAAAGGACTGACTCCACTGAGGAGACTCGAGAAGTACCCCAAGATCCATGTCAGCACTGGAGAGGAATGCTCAGGTTCCGCACCGACTCCACACAAGATCTTAGGCCCCGGCATCGACGGGAGAGGAATCCCGAGAGGCCCCCGAGCAACTCGCATGGGGACTGGCCTTTCCTGAGGCCAACAGAGCGGGTCCCTGAGGTCCCCGTCGCAAGTCGAGAGCACCTGCCGCAACTCGAGAAAATCCAGGAGGTTCTCCCCTCCAGGCGAGATGAGGCCCATTTGTGCTGAGGCGTCTCGAGGCGAATCACACCTAACCTCTTGAATTTCCAAAGGGTCCTTCACACCCTTGCTGCAACTCAAGAAGTTCCGCGACATACCCGTCTCCACTTGAGAGGAAGCACGAGAGTCCCGCCCACATCCAGAGGAGCCCCGTTTCCGCCTCCTAGATCGAGAGGAGGCATCCTTTCGCTGCGTGTTCGGGAAAGAATTTCCGGCGTACCCATCTCATCTCAAGAGGAGGTGCTTTCCACAGGCAAGGTGAGAGGAACTCCAGGGTCGTGCCACCACTCCCAGAAACACCAGATGTCTCCGTCCATTCCAGGGAAACCTTTTTTCCCTCCACTGCATGACTTTCAAGCCAAGGATCGACTCACACCACGGTGGCACGTGGGACAGCCTTGTGGTAAAGCCTCGTGAAAAAGCCTCCAGGGAAAGCCTCGAGGGAAAGACACAGATCCCTTTATCCCCTCGAAAGGAAGCATGACACTGCTGCTACAGCTCGGGAGGAAAACGCACGTGCATGCCCCGACTCGAGACAAGGACTAACTCCCGTGGGGAGAATCCAGAAGTACCCCAAGATCCATGTCAGCACTGGAGCGGAATGCTCAGGTTCCGGCACCGACTCCACACAAGATCTTAGGCCCCGGCATCGACGGGAGAGGAATCCCGAGAGGCCCCGAGCAACTCGCATGGGGACTGGCATTTCCTGAGGCCACCAGAGCGGGTCTCTGAGGTCCCCGCCGTAAGTCGAGAGCACCTGCCGCAACTCGAGAAACTCCAGTAGGTTCTCCCCTCCAGGCGAGATGAGGCCCATTTCCGCTGAGGCGTCTCGAGCTAATCACACCTAACCTCTGGAACTTCCAAAGGGTCTTTCACACGCTTGCTGCAACTCAAGAAGTTCGCCGACATACACCGTCTCCACTCGAGAGGAAGCACGAGAGTCCCGCCCACAACCAGAGGGGTCCCGCTTCCGCCTCCTAGCGCAAGAGGAGGAATCCTTTCCCTGCGTGGTCGGGAAAGAATTCCCGGCGTTCCCGTCGCATCTCAAGAGGAGACGCTCTCCACAGGAAAGGCGAGAGGAACTCCAGGGTCATGTCACTGTTCCCCGAGTCCCCCAGATGTCTCAGTCCATTCCAGGGAAACCTGTTTTCCCTGCACTTCCTTGAATTTCAAGCCGAGGATCGACTCACACCACGGTGCCACGTGGGACAGCGCTGTGGGAAAGCCTCGTGGGAAAGCCTCATCGGAAGCCTCGAGGGAAAACCACAGATCCCTTGATCCACGCGAAGGGAAGCGTGACACTGCTGCTACAACTCGGGAGGAAAGCGCACGTGCATGCCCCCTCTCCAGACGAGGACTGACTCCCCTGGGGAGCCTCCAGAAATACCCCCAAGATCCATGTCGGCACTGGAGAGGAATCCTCAGGTTCCGTCATCAACTCCACACAATGTATTAGGCCCCGGCATCAAGGGGAGAGGAATCCCGAGAGGCCCCCGAGCAACTGGCTTGGGGACTGGGCTTTTCTGACGCCACGAGAGCGGGTCCCGGAGGTACCCATCGTAAGTCGAGAGCACCTGCCCCAACTCGAGAAAATCCAAGAGGTTCTCCCCTCCAGCCGAGATGAGGCCCATTTCCGCTGAGGCGTCTCGAGTCTAATCACACCTAACCTCTGGAACTTCCAAAGGGTCCTTCACACCCTTGCTTCAACTCAAGAAGTTCCCCGACATACCCGTCTCCACTCGAGAGGAAGCCGAGAGTCCTGCCCACATCCAGAGGAGCCCCGTTTCCGCCTCCTAGCTCGAGAGGAGGGATCCTTTCCCTGCGTGGTCGAGAAAGAATTCCCGGCCTTCCCGTCGCATCTCAAGAGGAGGCACTCTCCACAGGAAAGGAGAGGAACTCCAGGGACGTGCCACCATTCCCAGAGTCCCCCAGATGTCTCAGTCCATTCCAGGGAAACCTGTTTTTGCTGCACTGCCTCGACTTTCAAGCCGAGGATCCACGGTGGCACGTGGGACATCCCTGTGGGAAAGCCTCGTGGGAAAGTCTCGTGGGAAAGCCTCGAGGGAAAGCCAGTGATCCCTTGATCAACGTGAAGGGAAGTGTGACACTGCTGCTAGAGCTCGGGAGGAAAGCGCACGTGCATGCCCCCACTCCATACGAGGACTGACTCCCCTGGGGAGACCTCAGAAGTACCCCAAGATCCATGTCAGCACTGGAGAGGAATCCTCAGATTCTGGCACCGACTCCACACAAGATCTTAGGCCCCGGCATCGACGGGAGGGGAATCCCGAGAGGCCCCCGAACAACTCGCATGGGGACTGGCCTTTCCTGAGGCCACCAGAGCGGGGACCCTGAGGTCCCCGTCGGAAGTAGAGAGCACTTGCCGCAACTCGAGAAAATACAGGAGGTTCTCCCCTCCAGGCGAGATGAGGCCCATTTCTGCTGAGGCGTCTCGAGGCTAATCACATCTAACCTCTGGAACTTCCAAAGGGTCCTTCACACCATTGCTGCATCTCAAGAAGTTCCCGGACATACCCATCTCCACTCGAGAGGAAACCCGAGAGTACCGCCCACATCCAGAGGAGCCGCGTTTCCGCCTCCTAGCTCGAGAGGAGGTATCCTTTCCCTGCGTTGTGGGGAAAGAATTCCTCGTGTTCTCTTCGCATCTCAAGAGGAGACGCTCTCCTCAGGAAAGGCGAGAGGAACTCCAGGGTCGTGCCACCATTCCCAGAGTTCCCAAGATGTCTCAGTCCATTCCAGGGAAACCTGTTTTCCCCTTCACTGCCTCGACTTTCAAGCCGAGGATCGACTCAAACCACGGTGGCACGTGGGACAGCCCTGTGGGAAAGCTTCGGTGGGAAAGCCTCGAGGAAAGCCACAGATCCCTTGATCCATGTGAAGGGAAGGGTGACACTGCTGCTATAGCTCTGGAGGAAAGCGCCTGTGCATGCCCCCACTCGAAACGAGGACTGACTCCCCTGGGGAGACTCCAGAA
Organism: Capra hircus; assembly: GCF_001704415.2. Lineage (NCBI taxonomy): Eukaryota > Metazoa > Chordata > Mammalia > Artiodactyla > Bovidae > Capra > Capra hircus. The sequence continues at coordinate 764 of NW_017198799.1, read as the reverse complement.
GTACCCCAAGATCCATGTCGGCACTGGAGAGTAATCCTCAGGTTCCAGGACCGACTCCACACAAGGTCTTATGCCCCGGCATCGACGAGTGAGGAATCCCGGGAGCCCCCGAGCAACTCGCATGGGGACTGGCCTTTCCTGAGGCCACCACAGCGGGTCCCTGAGGTCCCCGTGGTAAGTCGAGGGCATCTGCCGCAACTCGAGAAAATCCAGGAGGTTCTCCCCTTCAGCGAGATGAGGCCCATTTCCGCTGAGGCGTCTCCCGGCAAATCACACCTAACCTCTTGAACTTCCAAAGGGTCCTTCACACACTTGCTGCATCTCAAGAAGTTCCCCGACATACCGTCTCGACACGAGAGGAAGCACGAGAGTCCCGCCACATCCAGAGGAGCCCGTTCCGCCTCCTAGATCGAGAGGAGGCATCCTTTCGCTGCGTGTTCGGGAAAGAATTTCCGGCGTACCCATCTCATCTCAAGAGGAGGTGCTTTCCACAGGAAAGGCGAGAAAAACTCCAGTGTCGTGCCACCACTCCAGAGACATCAGATGTCTCCGTCCATTCCAGGGAAACCTGATTTCCTGCACTGCGTCGACTTTCAAGCCAAGGATCGACTCACACCACGGTGGCACGTGGGACAGCCTTGTGGGAAAGCCTCGTGAAAAAGCCTCCAGGGAAAGCCTCGAGGGAAAGACACAGATCCCTTTATCCCCTCGAAGGGAAGCATGACACTGCTGCTACAGCTCGGGAGGAAAACGCACGTGCATGC
>NW_017198798.1:0-7562 GCF_001704415.2 Capra hircus | reverse complement strand
GGGAGACTCCAGAAGTACCCCAAGATCCATGTCAGCACTGGAGAGGAATCCACAGGTTTCGGCACCGACTCCACTCAAGGTTAGGCCCCGGCATCGAGGGGAGAGGAATCCCGAGAGGCCCACGAGCAACTCGCATGGGTGACTGGCCTTTCCTGAGGCCACCAGAGCGGGTCCTGAGGTCCCCGTCGTAAGTGGAGAGCACTGCCGCAACTCGAGAAAATCCAGGAGGTTCTCCCCTCCAGGCGAGATGAGGACCATTTCCGCTGAGGCTTCTCGAGGCTAATCACACCTAACCTCTGGAACTTCCAAAGGGTCTTCACACCCTTGCTGCAACTCAAGAAGTTCCCGACTTACCCGGCTCCACTCGAAAGGAAGCACGAGAGTCCCGCCCACATCCAGAGGAGACCCGTTTCTGCCTCCTAGCTCGAGAGGAGGGATCCTTTCCCTGCGTGGTCGGGAAAGAATTCCCGGCGTTCCGTCGCATCTCAAGAGGAGGCGCTCTCCACAGGAAAGGCGAGAGGAACTCCAGGGTCGTGCCACCATTCCCAGAGTCCCCCAAATGCTCAGTCCATAACAGGGAAACCAGTTTCCCAGCACTGCCTCGACTTTCAAGCCAAGGACGACTCACAACACGGTGGCACGTGGGACATCCCAGTGGGTAAACGTCGTGGAAAGCCTCGTGGCAAAGCCTCGTGAGAAAGCCTCCACGGAAAGCCACAGATTCCTGGATCCCACGCGAAGGGAAGCGTGACACTGATGCTACAGCTCTGGAGGAAATTGCACGTGCATGCATCCACTAGAAACGAGGACTGACTCACCTGGGAGACTCCAGAAGTACCCAAGGTCCATGTAAGCACTGGAGAGGTTTTCTCAGGTTCCGGCACCGACTCCACACAAGGTATAAGGCGCCAATCGACGGGAGAGGAATCCCGAGAGGCCCCCGAGCAACTCGCATGGTGACTGCCTTTCCTGAGGCCACCAGAGCGGGTCCTGAGGACCCCGTCTTAAGTCCACAGCACCTGCCGCAACTCGAGAAAATTCAGGAGGTTCTCCCCTTCAGGCGACATGAGGCCCATTTGTGCTGAGGCGTCTCGAGACTAATCACACCTAACCTCTGGAACTTCCAAAGCGTCTTTCACACCCTTGCTGCAACTCAAGAAGTTCCTCGACATACCCGTTTCCCCTCGAGAGGAAGCACGAGAGTCCCGCCCACATCCAGAGGAGCCCCGTTTCCGCCTCATAGTTCCAGAGGAGGGATCCTTTCCATACGTGGTCGGGTAAGTATTCCTGGCGTTCCCGTCGCATCTCAAGAGGAGGCGCTCTCCACAGGAAAGGCGAGAGAAACTCCAGGGTCGTGCCACCATTCCCAGAGTCCCCCAGATGCTCAGTCCAAGCCAGGGAAACCAGTTTTCCCTGCACTGCCTCGACTTTCAAGCCGAGGATCGACTCATACAACGGTGGCACGTGAGACAGCCCTGTGGGAAAGCCTCGTGGGAAAGCCTCATGGGAAAGCCTCGAGGTAAACCCCTGAACCCTTGATCCACAAGAAGGGAAGCGTGACACTCCTGCTACAGCTCGGGAGCGCACGTGCATGCCCCACTCGAGACGAGGACTGACTCCCCTGGGAGACTCCAGAAGTACCCCAAGATCCATGTCAGCACTGGAGAGGAATCCTCAGGTTCCGCACCGACTCCACACAAGATCTTAGGCCCCGGCATCGAGGGAAGAGGAATCCCGAGAGGCCCCCGAGCAACTCCCATGGGGACTGGCCTTTCATGAGGCCACCAGCGCGGGTCCATCAGGTCCCCTTCGTAAGTCGAGAGCACCTGCCGCAACTTGAGAAAATTCAGGAGGTTCTCCCTCCAGGCGAGATGAGGCCCATTTCCGCTGAGGCGTCTCGAGGCTAATCACACCTAAGCTCTGGAACTTCCAAAGGGTCCTTCACACCCTTGCTGCAACTCAAGAAGTTCCCCAACATACCCGTCTCCACTCGAGAGGAAGCACGAGAGTCCCGCCCACATCCAGAGGAGCCCGTTTCCGCCTCCTAGCTCGAGAGGTGGGATCCTTTCGCTGCGTGGTCGGGAAAGAATTCCCGGCGTTCCCGTCGCATCTCAAGAGGAGGCGCTCTCCACAGGAAAGGCGAGAGTAACTCCAGGGTCATGCTACCATTCCCAGAGTCCCCCAGATGTCTCAGTCCATTCCAGGGAAACCTGTTTTCCCTGCACTGCCTCGACTTTCAAGCCGAGGATCGACTCACACACGGTGGCACGTGGGACAGCCCTGTGGGAAAGCCTGGGAAAGCCTCGAGGGAAAGCCACAGATCCCTTGATCCACGCGAAGGGAAGCGTGACACTGCTGCTACTGCTCGGGAGGAAAGCGCTCGTGCATGCATGCCCCCAATCGAGACGAGGACTGACTCCCCTGGGGAGACTCCAGAAGTACCCCAAGATCCATGTGGGCACTGGAGAGGAATCCTCAGGTTCCGGAACCGACTCCTCACAAGGTCTTACGCCCGGCATTGAGGGGAGAGGAATCCCGAGAGGCCCCCGAGCAACTCGCATGGGGACTGGCCTTTCCTGAGGCCACCAGAGCGGGTCCCTGAGGTCCCCGTCGTAAGTCGAGAGCAGCTGCCGCAACTCGAAAAATCCAGGAGGTTCTCCCCTCCAGGCGAGATGAGGCCCATTTCCGCTGAGGCGTCTTGAGGCTAAACACATCTAACATCTGGAACTTCCAAGGGTCCTTCACACCCTTGCTGCAACTCAAGAAGTTCCCCGACATACCCGTCTCCACTCGAGAGGAAGCACGAGAGTCCCGGGCACATCCAGAGGAGCCCCGTTTCTGCCTCCTAGCTCGAGAGGAGGGATCCTTTCCCTGCGTGGTCGGGAAAGAATTCCCGGTGTTCCCGTCGAATCTCAAGAGGAGGCGCTCTCCACAGGAAAGGCGAGAGGAACTCCAGGGTCGTGCCACCATTCCCAGAATCCCCCAGATATCTCAGTCCATTACAGGGAAACCTGTTTTCCCTGCACTGCGTCGATTTTCAAGCCGAGGATCGACTCACACAACGGTGGCACGTGGGACAGCCCTGTGGGAAAGCCTCATGGGAAAGCCTCCTGGGATAGCCTCGAGGGAAAGCCACATATCCTTGATGCACGCGAAGGGAAGCGTGACACTGCTGCTACAGCTCTTGAGGAAAGCGCACTTGCATGCCCCACTCGAGACGAGGACTGACTCCCCTGGGGAGACTCCAGAAGTACCCCAAGATCCATGTCAGCACTGGAGAGGAATCCTCAGGTTCCGGCACCGACTCCACACGGGGTCTTAGGCCCCGGCATCGACGGGAGAGGAATCCCGAGAGGCTCCCTAGCAAACTCTCATGGCGACTGGCCTTTCCAGAGGCCACCAGAGCCTGTCCTGAGGTTCCCGTCGTAAGTCGAGAGCACCTGCCGCAACTCGAAAAAATCCAGGAGGTTCTCCCCTCCAGGCGAGATGAGGCCCATTTCCGCTGAGGCGTCTTGAGGCTAATCACATCTAACCTCTGGAACTTCCAAAGGGTCCTTCATACCCTTGCTGCAACTCAAGAAGTTCCCTGACATACCCGTCTGCACTCGAGAGGAAGCACGAGAGTCCCGCCCACATCCAGAGGAGCCCCCGTTTCCGCCTCCTAGCTCGAGAGGAGGGATCCTTTCCCGGCGTGTTCGGGATAGAATTCCCGGCATTCCCGTCGCAAGTCAAGAGGAGGCGCTCTCCACAGGAAAGGCGAGAGGAACTCCAGGGTCGTGCCACATTCGCAGAGTCCCCCAGATGTCTCAGTCCATTCCAGGGAAACCTGTTTCCCTGCACTGCCTCGACTTTGAAGCCGAGGATCGACTCACACCACGGTGGCACGTGGGACAGTCCTGTGGGAAAGCCTCAAGGGAAAGCCCCTGATGCCTTGATCCACGCGAAGGGAAGCGTGACACTGCTGCTACAGCTCGGGAGGAAAGAGCACCTGCATTCCCCCACTCGAGACGAGGACTGACTCCCCTGGGGAGGCTCCAGAAGTACCCCAAGTTCCATGTCAGCACTGGAGAGGAATCCACAGGTTTCGGCACCGACTCCACTCAAGGTCTTAGGCCCCGGCATCGAGGGGAGAGGAATCCCGAGAGGCCCCGAGCAACTCGCATGGGGACTGGCCTCTCCTGAGGCAACCAGAGCGGGTCTCTGAGGTCCCCATCGTAAGTCGAAAGCACCTGCCGCAACTAGAGAAAATCCAGGAGGTTCTACCCCTAGAGGCAAGATGAGGCCCATTTCTGCTGAGGCCTCTGGAGGCTAATCACACCTAACTTCTGGAACTTCCAAAGGGTCCTTCACACCCTTGCTACAACTCAAGAAGTTCCCCGGCATACCCGACTCCACTCAGGATGAAGCACGAGAGTCCCGCCCACATCCAGAGGAGACCCGTTTCGGCCTCCTTGCTCGAGAGATGGGTTCCTTGCCCTGCGTGGTCGGGAAAGAATTCCTGGCGTTCCTGTCGCATCTCAAGAGGAGGCACTCTCCACAGGAAAGGCGTGAGGAACTCCAGGGTTGTGCCACCATTCCCAGAGTCCTCCAGATATCTCAGTACATTCCAGGGAAACCTGTTTTCCCTGCACTGTTTCGACTTTCAAGCAGAGGATCGACTCACACACCCACCTTGCCACGTGGGACAGCCCTGTGGGAAAGCCTCGTGGGAAAGCCTCGAAAGCCAAAAGCCACAGATCCCTTGATCCACGCGAAGGGAAGCGTTACAATGCTGCTACAGCTCGAGAGTAAAGCGCACTTGTATGCCCCACTCGAGACGAGGACTGACTCCACTGGGAAGAGACCAGAAGTTCCCCAAGATCCTTTTCAGCACTGGAGAGGAATCCTCAGGTTACGGAACCGACTCCACACAATGTCTTAGGCCCCGGCATCGACGGGAGAGGGATCCCGAGAGGTCCCCGAGCAACTCCCATGGGGACTGGCATTTCCAGAGGCCTACAGAGCGGTCCCTGAGGACAACGTCTCAAGTCGAGAGCACCTGCCCAACTCGAGAAAATCCAGGAGGTTCTCCCCTTCAGGCGAGATGAGGCCCATTTCCGCTGAGGGCGTCTCGAGGCTAATCACACCTAAACTCTGGAACTTCCAAAGGGTCCTTCACACCCTTGTTGCAACTTAAGAAGTTCCCCAACATACCTGACTCCACTCGAGAGGAAGCACGAGAGTCCCGCCCACATCCAGAGGAGCCCCGTTTCCGCCTGATAGTTCCAGAGGAGGGATCCTTTCCCTGCGTGGTCGGGAAAGAATTCCCGGCGTTCCCGGCGCATTTCAAGAGGAGGCGCTCACCACAGGAAGGCGAGAGGAACTCCAGGGTCGTGCCACCATTCTCAGAATCCCCCACATGTCTCAGTCCATTCCAGGGAAACCTGTTTTCCCTGCACGTCTCGACTGTAGCCGAGGATCGACTCAAACCACGGTGGCACGTGGACAGCCCTGTGGGAAAGCCTCGTGGGAAAGACTCGTGGGAAAGCCTCGAGGGAAAGCCACAGATCCCTTGATCCACACGAAGGGAAGCGCGACACAGCTGCTCCAGCTCGGGAGCAAAGCGCACGAGCATGCCCCCACTCGAGACGAGGACTGACTTCCCTGGGGAGACTCCAGAAGTACCCCAGATCCATGTCAGGGCTGGAGAGGAATCCTCAGGTTCCGGCATCGACTACACACAAGGTCTTAGGCCCCGGCATCGACGGGACAGGAATCCCGAGAGGCCCCCGAGCAATTCGCATGGGGACTGGCATTTCCTGAGGCCACCAGGGCGGTCCCTGAGGTCCCCGTCTTAAGTCCACAGTACCTGCCGCAACTCGAGAAAATCCAGGAGGTTCTCCCCTTCAGGCGAGATGAGGCCCATTTCCCCTGAGGCGTCTCGATGCTAATCACACCTAACCTCTGGAACTTCCAAAGGGTCCTTAACACCCTTGCTGCAACACAAGAAGTTCCTGGACATACCCGTTTCCAATCGAGAGGAAGCACGAGAGTCCCACCCACATCCAGAGGAGCTCCGTTTCCGCTTCATAGTTCCAGAGGAGGGATTCATTTCCTGTGTGGTCGAGAAAAAATTCCCGGCGATCCCGTCGCATCTCAAGTGGAGGCGCTCACCACAGAAAGGCGAGAGGAACTCCTGGGTCGTGCCACTATTCCAGAGTCCCCCAGATGCTCAGTCCATAACAGGGAAACCAGTTTTCCCAGCACTGCCTCGACATTCAAGCCGAGGATCGACTCACACCACGGTGGTACGTGGGACAGCCCAGTGGGAAAACGTCGTGGGAAAGCCTCGTGGAAAGCCTCGTGGGAAAGCCTCCAAGGAAAGCCACAGATTCCTGGATCCACGCGAAGGGAAGAGTGACACTGCTGCTACAGCTCTGGAGGAAATTGCATATGCATGACCCCAATAGATATGAGGACTGACTCACCTGGGAGACTCCAGAAGTACCCCAAGATCCATGTAAGCACTGGAGAGGAATCCTCAGGTTCCGGAACCGACTCCACACAATGTCTTAGTCCCCGGCATCGACGGAGAGGAATCCCGAGAGGTCCCAGAGCAACTCCCATGGGGACTGGCATTTCCAGAGGCCTCCAGAGCGGGTCCCTGAGGACAACGTCTCAAGTCGGAAGCACCTGCCGCAACTCGAGAAAATCCAGGAGGTTCTCCCCTCCAGGCGAGATGAGGCCCATTTCCGCTGAGGCGTCTCGAGGCTAATCACACCTAACTCTGGAACTTCCAAAGGGTCCTTCACACCCTTGCTGCAACTCAAGAAGTTCCCCGACATACCCGTCTCGACTCGAGAGGAAGCACGAGAGACCACCCACATCCAGAGCAGTCACGCTTCCGCCTCCTAGCTCGAGAGGAGGGATCCTTTCCCTGCGTGGTCGGGACAGATTCCCGGCGTTCCCGTCGCATCTCAAGAGGAGTCGCTTTCCACAGGAAAGGCGAGAGGAACTTCAGAGTCGTACCACATTCCCAGAGTCCCCAGATGTCTCCGTCCATTCCAGGGAAACCTGTTTTCCCTGCACTGCCTCGACTTTCAAGCCGAGGATCGACTCACACCACGGTGGCACGTGGGACAGCCCTGTGGGAAAGCCTCGTGGGAAAGCCACAGATCCCTTGATCCACGCGAAGGGAAGCGTGACACTGCTGCTACAGCTCGGGAGGAAAGCGCACGTGCCTGCCCCCACTCGAGACGAGGACTGACTCCCCTGGGGAGACTCCAGAAGTACTTCAAGATCCATGTCAGCACTGGAGAGGAATCCTCACGTTCCGGCAACACTCCACAAAAGGTCTTAGGCCCCTTCATCGACGGGAGAGGAATCCCGAGAGGCCCCGGAGCAACTCGCATGGGGACTGGCCTTTCCTGAGGCCACCAGAGCGGGTCCCTGAGGTCCCCGTCGTAATTCGAGAGCACCTGCCGCAACTCGAGAAAATCCAGGAGGTTCTCCCCTCCAGGTGTGATGAGGCCCATTTCTGCTGAGGCGTCTCGAGGCTAATCACACCTAACCTCTGGAACTCC
>NW_017198797.1:0-7562 GCF_001704415.2 Capra hircus | reverse complement strand
ACCAGGGTCGCCCACCATTCCGAGAGTCCGCCAGATGTCTCAGTCTATTCCAGGGAAAACTGTTTTCCCTGCACTGCCTCCACTTTCAAGCGAGGATCGACTCACACCACAGTGGCACGTGGGACAGCCCTGTGGGAAAGCATCGTGGGAAAGCCTTATGGGAAAGCCTCGTGAGGAAGCCTCGAGGGAAAGCCACTGATCCCTTGATCCACGCGACGGGAGCATGACACTGCTGCTACACCTCGGGAGGAAAGCGCAGGTGCATGCCCCCACTCGAGATGAGGACTGACTCCACTGGGGAGACTCCAGAAGTACCCCAAGATCCATGTCAGCACTGGAGAGGAAACCTCAGTTTCTGGCACCAACTCCACACAAGGTCTTAGGCCCCAGCATCGACGGGAGAGGAATCCCGAGAGGCCCCGAGCAACTCGAATGGGGACTGGCGTTTCCTGAGGCCCCAGAGCGGGTCCCTGAGATCCCCGTCGTAAGTCGAGAGCACCTGCCCTAACTCGAGAAAATCCAGGAGGTTCTCCCCTCCAGGCGAGATGAGGCCCATTTCTGCTGATGCGTCTCCAGGCTAATCACATCTAATCTCTGGAACTTCCAAACGGTGCTTCACACCCTGGCTGCAACTCAAGAAGTTCCCCGACATACCGTCTGCACTCGATAGGAAGCACGAGAGTCCCGCCCACATCCAGAGGAGCCCCGTTTCTGCCTACTAGCTCGAGAGGAGGGATCATTTCTCTGCGTCATCGGGAAAGAAATCCCGGCGTTCCCGTCGCATCTCTAGAGGAGGCGCTCTCCACAGGAAAGGCGAGAGGAACTCCAGGGTCGTGCCACCTTTCCCAGCGTCCCCCAGATGTCTCAGTCCATTCCAGGGAAACCTGTTTTCCCTGCACTGCCTCGACTTTCAAGCCGAGGATCGACTCACACCACGGTGGCACGTGGGACAGCCCTGTGGGAAAGCCTCGTGGGGAAGCCTCGAGGGAAAGCCTAGTGGGAAAGCCTCGAGGGAAAGCCCCTGATCCCTTGGTCCACGAGTAGGGAAGCGTGACACTGCTGCTACTGCTCGGGAGGTAAGCGCACGTGCATTCGCCGATTCGAGACGAGGACTGATTCACCGGGAGAGACTCCAGAAGTACCCCAACATCCATGTCAGCACTGGAGAGGAATCCTCAGGTTCCGGCACCGACTGCACACAAGGTCTTAGGCCCTGGCATCGAAGGAAGAGGAACCCTGAGAGGCCCCCGAGCAACTCGCCTGGGGACTGGGCTTTCCTGAGTCCACCAGAGCGGGTCCCTGAAGTCCCCGTCGAAAGTCGAGAGCACCTGCCGCAACTCGAGAAAATCCAGGAGGTTCTCCCCTCCAGGCGAGATGAGGCCCATTTCCGCTGAGGCGTCTCGAGGATAATCACACCTAACCCCTGGAACTTCCAAAGGGTCCTTCACACCCTTGCTGCAACTCAAGAAGTTCCTCGACATACCCGTCTCCACTCGAGAGGAAACACGAGCATCCCGCGCACATCCTGAGGAGCCCCGCATCTGCCTCTGAGCTCGAGAGGAGGGATCCTTTCCCTGTGTGTTCGGGAAAGAATACCCGGCGTTCCTGGCACATCTCAAGACGAGGTGCTCTCCACAGGAAAGGCGAGAGGAACTCCAGGGTCATGCCACCATTCCCAGAGTCCCCCAGATGTCTCAGTCCATTCCAGGGAAACCTGCTTTCCCTGCACTGCCTCGACTTTCAAGCCGAGTATCGACTCACACCACGGTGGCACGTGGGACAGCCCTGTGGGAAAGCCTCGTGGGAAAGCCTCGTGGGAAAGCCTCGAGGGAAAGCCCCAGATCCCTTGATCCACAAGAAGGAAAGCGTGACACTGCTGCTACAGCTGGGAGGAAAGTGCACGTGCATGCCCCCACTCGAGACGTGGACTGACTCCCCTGGAGAGACTCCAGAAGTACCCCAAAATCCATGTCAGCACTGGAGAGGAATCCTCAGGTTCCGGCACTGACTCCACACAAGGTTTAAGGACCCAGCTACGACGGGAGAGGAATGCCGAGAGGCCGCCGAGCAACTCGCATGGGGAATGGCCTTCCCTGATGCCAGCAGAGCGGTCCCTGAGGTCCCCGTCGTAAGTCGAGAGCACCTGCCGCAACTCGAAAAAATCCAGGAGGTTCTCCCCTCCAGGCGAGATGAGGCCCATTTCCGCTGAGGCGTCTTGAGGCTAATCAAATCTAACATCTGGAACGTCCAAAGGGTCCTTCACGCCCTTTCTGCAACTCAAGAAGTTCCCCGACATACCCGTCTGCACTCGAGAGGAAGCACGAAAGTCCCGCCCACATCCAGGGGAGCCCCGTTTCCGCCTCCTAGCTCGAGAGGAGGGATCCTTTCCCTGCGTGGTGAGGAAAGAATTCCCCGCGTTCCCGTCGCTTCTCAAGAGGAGGCCCTCTCCACAGGAAAGGCGAGAGGAACTCCAGGGTCGTGCCACCATTCCCAGAATCCCCAGATGTCTCAGTCCATTCCAGGGAAACCTGTTTTCCCTGCACTGCGTCGACTTTCAAGCCGAGGATCGACTCACACCAAGGTGGCACGTGGGACAGCCCTGTGGGAAAGCCTCGTGGGATGGCCTCAAGAGAAAGCCACAGATCCCTTGATCCACGCGAACCGGAAGCGCGACACTGCTGCTACAGCTCGGGAGGATAGCGCACGTGCATGCCCCCACTCGAGACGAGGACTGACTCCCCTGGAGAGACTCCAGAAGTACCCCAAGATCCATGTCAGCACTGGAGAGGAATGCTCAGGTTCCGGCACCGACTCCACACAAGGTCTTAGGCCCTGCCATCGACGGGAGAGGAATCCCGAGAGGCCCCCGCGCAACTAGCATGGGGACTGGCCTTTTCTGAGCCCACCAGAGCGGGTCCCTGAGGTCCCCGTCGTAAGACGAGAGCATGTGCCCCAACTCTAGAAAATCCAGGAGGTTCTCCCCTCCAGGCGAGATGAGGCCCATTTCCGCTCAGGCGTCTTGAGGATAATCACACCTAACCTCTGAAACTTCCAAAGGGTCCTTCACACCCTTGCTGCAACTCAAGAAGTTCCCCGACTTACCCGTCTCCACTCGAGAGAAACCACGAGAGTACCGCCCACATGCAGAGGAAACCCTTTTCTGCCTCCTAGCTCGAGAGGAGGGATGCTTTCCCTGCGTGGTCGGGAAAGAATTCCCGGCGCTCCCGTCGCATCTCAAGAGGAGGCGCTCTCCACAGGAAAGGCGTGAGGAACTCCAGGGTCGTGCCACATTCCCAGAGTCCCCCAGATGTCTCAGTCCATTCCAGGGAAACCTGTTTTCCCTTCACTGCCTCGACTTTCAAGCCGAGGATCGACTCACACCACGGTGGCACGTGGGACAGCCCTGTGGGAAAGCCTCGTGGGAAAGCCTCGAGGGTAAACCTCGAGGGAAAGCCACAGATCCCTTGATCCACACAAAGGGAAGCGTGACACTGCTGATACAGCTCGGGGGGAAAGCGCACGTGCATGCCCCCACTCGAGACAAGGACTGACTTCACTGGGGAGACTCCAGAAGTACCCCAGGATCCATGACAGCACTGGAGAGGAATCCTCAGTTTCTGGCACCGACTTCACGCAAGGTCTTAGGCCCCGGCATCAACGGGAGAGGATTCCCGTGAGGCCCCCGAGCAACTCGCATGTGGACTGGCCTTTCCTGAGGCCAAGAGAGCGGGTCCCTGAGGTCCCCGTCGTAAGTCGAGAGCACCAGCCGCAACTGGAGAAAATCCAGGAGGTTCTCCCCTCCAGGTGAGATGAGGCCCATTTCCGCTGAGGCGTCTCGAGGCTAATGACACCTAACCTCTGGAACTACAAAAGGGTCCTTCACACCCTTGTGCAACTCAAGAAGTTCCCCGACATACCCGTCTCCACTCGAGAGGAAGCACGAGAGTCCCGCCCACATTCAGAGGAGTCCCGTTTCCGCCTCCTATCTCGAGAGGAGGGATCCTTTCCCAGCGTGTTCGGGAAAGAATTCCTGGCGTTCCTGTCGCATCTGAAGAGCAGGCGCTCTCCACAAGAAAGGCGAAAGGAACTCCAGGGTACTGCCACCATTCCCAGAGTCCCCCAGATGTCTCAGTCCATTCCAGGGAAACCTGTTTTCCCTGCACTGCCTCGACTTTCAAGCCGAGGATCGACTCACACCACGGTGGCACGTGGGAAAGCCCCGTGGGAAAGCCTGGAGGGAAAGCCACAGATCCCTTGATCCACGCGAAGGGAAGCGTGACACTGGTGCTAGAGCTCGGGAGGAATGCGCACGTTCATTCCCCCAGTCGAGAGGAGGACTGACTCCCCTGGGGAGTATCCAGAAGTACCCCAGGAACCATGTCAGCACTGGAGAGGAATCCTCAGTTTCGGGCACCGTCTCCACACAAGGTCTTAGGTCCTGGCATCGACGGGAGAGTTATCCTGAGAGGCCCCCGAGCAACTCGCAAGGGGCTGGCCTTTCCTGAGGCCACCAGAGCGGGTCCCTGAGGTCCCCGTCGTAAGTCGAGAGCACCTGCCGCAACTCGAGAAAATCCATGAGGTTCTCCCCTCCAGGCGAGATGATGCCCATTTCCTCTGAGGCTTCTCGAGGAAAATCACACCTAACCTCTGGAACTTACAAAGGGTCCTTCAAACTCTTGCTGCAACTCAAGAAGTTCCCCGACATACCCGTCTCCACCCGAGAGGAAGCACGAGAGTTCCGCCCAGTTCCAGAGGAGCCCCGTTTCCGCCTCCTAGCTCGAGAGGAGGGATCCTTTCCCTGCGTGGTGGGGAAAGAATTCCCCGCGTTCCCGTCGTTTCTCAAGAGGAGGCGCTCTCCACAGGAAAGGCGAGAGGAACTCCAGAGTCGTGCCACCATTCCCAGAGTCCCCCAGATGTCTCAGTCCATTCCAGGGAAACCTGTTTTCCCTGAACTTTCTCTACTTTCAAGCCGAGGATCTACTCACACCACAGTGGTATGTGGGACAGCCCTGTGGGAAACCCTCGAGGGAAAGCCTCCTGGGAAAGCCTCGAGGTAAAGCCACAGATCCCTTGATCCACGTGAAGGGAAGCCCCACACTCCTGCTACAGCTAGGGAGGAAAGCGCACGTGCACGCCCCAACTAGAGACGAGGACCTAGTCCCCTGGGGAGACTCAAGAAGTACCCAAAATCCATGTCAGCACTGGAGAGGAATCCTCAGGTTCTGGCACCGACTCCAAACAAGGTCTTAGGCCCCAGCATCGAAGGGAGAGGAATCCCGAGATGCCCACGAGCAACTCGCATGGGGACTGGCCTTTCCTGATGCCACCAGAGCGGGTCCCTGAGGTCCCCGTCGTAAGTCGAGAGCACGTGCTGCAACTCGAGAAAATCCAGGAGGTTCTCCCCCCCAGGCGAGATGAGGCCCATTTCCACTGAGGCTTCTGGAGGCTAATCACATCTAACATCTGGAACTTCCAAAGGGTCCTTGACACCCTTGCTGCAACTCAAGAAGTTCCCCGACATACCCGTCTCCACTCGAGAGGAAGCACGAGAGTCCCGCCCACATCCAGAGGAGACCCCGTTTCCGCCTCCTAGCTCGAGAGAAGGGATCCTTTCCCTTCGTGGTCGGGAAAGAATTCCCAGTGTTCCCGTCGCATCTCAAGAGGAGGCGTTCTCCACAGGAAAGGCGAGAGGAACTCCAGGGTTGTGCCACCATTCCCAGAGTTCCCCAGATGTTTCAGTCCATTCCAGGGAAACCTGTTTTCCCTGCTCTGCCTCGATTTTCAAGCCGAGGATCGTCTCACAACCACGGTGGCACGTGGGACAGCCCTGTGGAAAAGCCTCGTGGGAAAGCCTCGTGGGAAAGCCTCGATGGGAAGCCACAGATCCCTTGATCCACGAGAAGGGAAGCGCGACACTGCTGCTACAGCTCGGGAGGAAAGCGCACGTGCATGCCCCCACTCGAGAGGAGGACTGACTCCCCTGGGGAGACTACAGAAGTACCCCATATCCATGTCAGCACTGGAGAGGAATCCTCAGGTTCCGGCACTGACTGCACACAAGGTCTTAGGCCCCAGCATCGACGGGAGAGGAATCCCGAGAGGCCCCCGAGCAACTCGCTTGGGAACTGGCCTTTCCTGATGCCACCAGAGAGGGTCCCTGAGGTCCCCGTCGTAAGTCGAGAGCACCTGCCGCAACTGGAGAAAATCCAGGAGGTTCTCCCCTCCAGGCGAGATGAGGCCCATTTCCGCTGAGCCGTCTCGAGGCTAATCACATCTAACATCTGGAACTTCCAAAGGGTCCTTCACACCCTTGCTGCAACTCAAGAAGTTCCCCCGACATACCCGTCTCCACTCGAGAGGAAGCACGAGAGTCCCGCCCACATCCAGAGGAGCCCCATTTTCCGACCTCCTAGCTCGAGAGGAGGGATCCTTTCCCTGCGTGGTGGGGAAAGAATTCCCCGCGTTCCTGTCGCATCTCAAGAGGAGGCGCTCTCCACAGGAAAGGCGAGAGGAACTCCAGAGTCGTGCCACCATTCCCAGAGTCCCCCAGATGTCTCAGTCCATTCCAGGGAAACATGTTTTCCCTTCACTGCCTCGACTTTCAAGCCGAGGATCGACTAAGACACGGTGGTACGTGAGACAGCCCTGTGGGACAGCCCTGTGGGAAAGCCTCGTGGGAAAGCCTCGAGGGAAAGCCACAGATCCCTTGATCCACGCGAAGGGAAGCGTGACACTGCTGCTACAGCTCGGGAGGAAAGCACACGTGCATTCCCCCACTCGAGAGGAGGACTGACTCCCCTGGGGAGTATCCAGAAGTACCCCAAGATCCATGTCAGCACTGGAGAGGAATCTACAGGTTCCGGCACTGGCTCCACACAAGGTCTTAGGCCCCAGCTTCGACGGGAGAGAAATCCCGAGGGGACCCGAGCAACTCTCTTGGGTACTGGCCTTTCCTGAGGCCACCAGAGTGGGTCCCTGAGGTCCCACGTCGTACGTCGAGAGCACCTGCCGCACCTCGAGAAAATCCAGGAGGTTCTCCCCTCCAGGCGACATGAGGCCCATTTCCGCTGAGGCGTCTTGAGGCTAATCACACCTCACCTCTGGAACTTCCAAAGGGTCCTTCACACCCTCGCTGCAACTCAGGAAGTTCCCCCATTTACACGTCTCCACTCTAGAAGAAGCACGAGAGTTCCGCCCACATCCAGAGGAGCTCCGTTTCCGCTTCCTAGCTCGAGAGGAGGGATCCTTTCCCTGCGTGCTCAGGGAAAGAATTCCCGGAGTTCCCGTCGCATCTCAAGAGGAAGCGCTCTCGACAGGAAAGTCGAGAGGAATTCCAGGGTCGTGCCACCATTCCCAGAGTCCCCCAGATGTCTCAGTCCATTCCAGGGAAAACTGGTTTCCCTGCACTGCCTCGACTTTCAAGGCCGAGGATCGACTCACACCACGGTGGCACGTGGGACAGCCCTATGGGAAAGCCTGCGTGGGCAAAGCTCGAGGGATATAGGCCACAGATCCGCTTGAACTCCACGAAAGGGAAGCGCGAGCAACTGGCTGGGCTACAG
>NW_017198796.1:0-7562 GCF_001704415.2 Capra hircus | reverse complement strand
GGACGGAGACAGCGGGGGGACGGCGGGGAAGGGGGGCACGACCCGGGAGGGCCGCGCGCCGGGCCGGGGAGAGAGCCGCCGGGAGAGGCGACGGGAAGGCGGGAAGGCCCCGACCACGCAGGGAAAGGAGCCCGCCGCGAGCGAGGAGGCGGAAACGGGCGCCGCGGGAGGGGGGCGCGCGCGGCCGCGCGAGGGAGACGGGGAGGGGGGAACGGGGGAGGGCAGCAAGGGGGGAAGGACCCGGGGAAGGGCCAGAGGGGAGGGGGGAGGAGCCGCGAGGCGCCGCAGCGGAAAGGGCCGCAGCGCGCCGGAAGGGAAACCGCCGGGAGGGGCGCGAGGGGCGGCAGGGCGCGCGACGGACGACGGGGACCGCAGGGACCCGCGCGGGGGCGAAAGGCCAGGCCCAGGCGAGGGGGCGGGGGCGCGAGGGCCGCGCCCGGCGAGGCCGGGCCGAAGACCGGGGGGGAGGCGGGGCCGGAACCGGAGGAGGCCGCGCCAGGCGGACAGGGAGGGGGCGGACGGGGGAGCGCCCAGGGGAGGCAGGCCGCGGCGCGAGGGGGGGCAGGCAAGGGCGCGGGCGCCCGAGCGGGGGCAGCAGGGCACGCGGCCCGGCGCGGGGAGCAAGGGCGGGGCGGGGCCGCGGCGGGGCCCAAGGCGGGCCCACGAGGCGGGCCCACAGGCGGGCCCACGGGCCACCGGGGGAGGCGAGCCGCGGCGGGAAAGGCGAGGCAGGGCAGGGAAAACAGGGGCCCGGGAAGGGACGGAGAGCGGGACGGAGGGGGGCACGACCCGGGAGGGCGCGCGCCGGGCCGGGGGAGGGCCGGCGCGGGGGAGAGGCGACGGGAACGCCGGAAGGCGGGCCCGACCACGCAGGGAAAGGAGCCCGCCGCGCGAGCGAGGAGGCGGAAACGGGGGGCGCCGCGGAGGGGGGCGGACGCGCGGGCGGCCGCGCGAGGGGAGACGGGAGGGCGGGAACGGCGGGGGGCAGCAAGGGGGGAAGGACCCGGGGAAGGGCCAGAGGGGAGGGGGAGGAGCCGCGAGACGCCGCAGCGGAAAGGGCCGCAGCGCGCCGGGAGGGGAGAACCGCCGGAGGGGCGCGAGGGCGGCAGGGCGCGCGACGGACGAGGGGACCGCAGGGACCCGCGGGGGGCCGCAGGAAAGGCCAGGCCCCAGGCGAGGGGGGGGGCCGCGGGGGAGGCGCGCCGGCGAGGCCGGGGCCGAAGAGCGGGGGGAGGCGGCCGGAACCGGAGGAGGCCGCGCCAGGGCGGACAGGGAGCGGGGGGACGGCGGGAGGCGCCCCAGGGGAGGCAGGCCGCGGCGCGAGGGGCAGGCACGGGCGCGGGCCGCCCGAGCGGAGCAGCAGCAGGGCACGCGGCCCGGCGCGGGAGCAGGAGCGGGGGCGGGCCCGCGAGGCGGGCCCAGGCGGGCCCACGAGGCGGGCCCACAGGGCGGGCCCACGGGCCACCGGGGGGAGGCGAGCCGCGGCGGGAAAGGCGAGGCAGGGCAGGGAAAACAGGGGGCCCGGGAAGGGACGGAGACAGCGGGGGACGCGGGGAAGGGGGGCACGACCCGGAGGGCGCGCGCCGGGCCGGGAGAGCGCCGCCGCGGGAGAGGCGACGGGAACGCGGGAAGCGGGCCCGACCACGCAGGGAAAGGAGCCCGCGCGCGAGCGAGGAGGCGGAAACGGGGCGCCGCGGAGGGGGGCGGACGCGCGGGCGGCCGCGCGAGGGGAGACGGGGAGGGCGGGAACGGCGGGAGGGGCAGCAAGGGGGGAAGGACCCGGGGAAGGGCCAGAGGGAGGGGGAGGAGCCGCGAGACGCCGCAGCGGAAAGGGGCCGCAGCGCGCCGGGAGGGAGAACCGCCGGGAGGGCGCGGAGGGGCGGCAGGGCGCGCGACGGACGACGGGGACCGCAGGGACCCGCGCGGGGGCCGCAGGAAAGGCCAGGCCCCAGGCGAGGGGCGGGGGCCGCGCGGGAGGCCGCGCCGGCGAGGCCGGGGCCGAAGACCGGGGGGGAGGCGGGGCCGGAACCGGAGGAGGCCGCGCCAGGGCGGACAGGGAGCGGGGGGACGCGGGAGGCGCCCAGGGAGGCAGGCCGCGGCGCGAGGGGGGCAGGCACGGGCGCGGGCCGCCCGAGCGGGAGCAGCAGGGGCACGCGGCCCGGCGGGGAGCAAGGAGCGGGGGCGGGCCCGCGAGGCGGGCACGAGGCGGGCCCAGGAGGCGGGCCACAGGGCGGGCCCACGGGCCACCGGGCGGGGAGGCGAGCCGCGGCGGGAAAGGCGAGGCAGGGCAGGGAAAACAGGGGCCCGGGAAGGGACGGAGACAGCGGGGGGACGCGGGGAAGGGGGCACGACCCGGGAGGGCCGCGCGCCGGCCGGGGGAGAGCCGCCGCCGGGAGAGGCGACGGGAACGCCGGGAAGGCGGCCGACCACGCAGGGAAAGGAGCCCGCCGCGCGAGCGAGGAGGCGGAAACGGGGGCGCCGCGGGAGGGGGCGGGACGCGCGGGCGGCCGCGGGGGAGACGGGGAGGGCGGGGAACGGCGGGAGGGGCAGCAAGGGGGGAAGGACCCGGGGGAAGGGCCAGAGGGAGAGGGGAGGAGCCCGCAGACGCCGCAGGGGAAAGGGCCGCGCGCCGGGAGGGAGAACCGCCGGAGGGGCGCGAGGGGCGGCAGGGGGCGCGCGACGGACGACGGACCGCAGGGGACCGCGCGGGGGGCCGCAGGAAAGGCCAGGCCCCAGGCGAGGGCGCGGGGGCCGCGCGGGAGGCCGGGCCGGCGAGGCGGGGCCGAAGACCGGGGGGAGGCGGGCCGGAACCGGAGGAGGCCGCGCCAGGGCGGACAGGGAGCGGGGGGACGGCGGGAGGCGCCCCAGGGGAGGCAGGCCGCGGCGCGAGGGGCAGGCACGGGGCGCGGGCCGCCGAGCGGGAGCAGCAGGGGGCACGCGGCCCGGCGGGGGAGCAAGGGAGCGGGGCGGGCCCGCGGTGGCCCACGAGGCGGGCCCACGAGGCCCACAGGGCGGGCCCACGGGCCACCGGGGGAGGCGAGCCGCGGCGGGAAAGGCGAGGCAGGGCAGGGAAAACAGGGGCCCGGGAAGGGACGGAGACAGCGGGGGGACGCGCGGGAAGGGGGGCACGACCCGGGAGGGCGCGCGCCGGGCCGGGGAGAGCGCCGCCGCGGGAAGCGACAAAGGCCGCGGAAGGCGGGCCCGACCACAGGGAAAGGAGCCCGCCGCGCGAGCGAGGAGGCGGAAACGGGCGGCGCGGGAGGGGGGCGGGACGCGCGGGGGCCGCGCGAGGGGAGACGGGGAGGCGGACGGCGGGAGGGGCAGCAAGGGGGGGAAGGACCCGGGGAAGGGCCAGAGGGAGGGGGGGAGGAGCCGCGAGACGCCGCAGCGGAAAGGGGCCGCAGCGCGGGGGAGGGAGAACCGCCGGGGGCGCGAGGGGCGGCAGGGGCGCGCGACGGACGACGGGACCGCAGGGACCGCGCGGGGGGGCCGCAGGAAAAGGCCAGGCCCCAGGCGAGGGGCGCGGGGCCGCGCGGGAGGCCGCGCCCGGCGAGGCCGGGGCCGAAGACCGGGGGGGGAGCGGGCCGGAACCGGAGGAGGCCGCGCCAGGGCGGACAGGGAGCGGGGGGGACGGCGGGAGGCGCCCAGGGGAGGCAGGCCGCGGCGCGAGGGGGGGCAGGCACGGGCGCGGGCCGCCCGAGCGGGAGCAGCAGGGGCACGCGGCCCGGGCGCGGGAGCAAGGGAGCGGGGGCGGGCCGCGAGGCGGGCCACGAGGCGGGCCCACGAGGCGGGCCACAGGGCGGGCCCACGGGCCACCGGGGGGGGAGGCGAGCCGCGGCGGGAAAGGCGAGCAGGGCAGGGAAAACAGGGGGCCCGGGAAGGGACGGAGACAGCGGGGGACGCGGGGAAGGGGGGCACGACCCGGGAGGGCCGCGCGCCGGGCCGGGGGAGAGCGCCGCCGCGGGAGAGGCGACGGGAACGCCGGGGAAGGCGGGCCCGACCACGCAGGGAAAGGAGCCCGCCGCGCGAGCGAGGAGGCGGAAACGGGCGCCGCGGGAAGGGGCGGGACGCGCGGGCGGCCGCGCGAGGGGAGACGGGGAGGGCGGGGAACGGCGGAGGGGCAGCAAGGGGGGGAAGGACCCGGGGAAGGCCAGAGGGGAGGGGAGGAGCCGCAGACGCCGCAGGGGAAAGGGGCGCAGCGCGCCGGCGGGAACCGCCGGGAGGGGCGCGAGGGGCGGCAGGGGCGCGCGACGGACGACGGGGACCGCAGGGACCCGCGCGGGGCCGCAGGAAAGGCCAGGCCCCAGGCGAGGGCGCGGGGGCCGCGCGGGAGGCCGCGCCCGGCGAGCGGGGCCGAAGACCGGGGGGGAGCGGGGCCGGAACCGGAGGAGGCCGCGCCGGCGGACAGGGAGCGGGGGGACGGCGGGAGGCGCCCCAGGGGAGGCAGGCCGCGGCGCGAGGGGGGCAGGCACGGGCGCGGGCCGCCGAGCGGAGCAGCAGGGGCCGCGGCCGGGCGCGGGGAGCGGGAGCGGGGGCGGGCCCGCGAGCGGGGCACGGCGGGCCACGAGGCGGGCCACAGGGCGGGCCCACGGGCCACCGGGGGGGGAGGCGAGCCGCGGCGGGAAAGGCGAGGCAGGGCAGGGAAAACAGGGGGCCCGGGAAGGGACGGAGACAGGGGGGACGCGGGAAGGGGGGCACGACCCGGGAGGGCCGCGCGCCGGGCCGGGGAGAGCGCCGCCGCGGGAGAGGCGACGGGAAAGAAGGCGGGCCCGACCACGCAGGGAAAGGAGCCCGCCGCGCGAGCGAGGAGGAGGGGGAAACGGGGCGCCGCGGGAGGGGGCGGGACGCGCGGGCGGCCGCGCGAGGGGAGACGGGGAGGGCGGGGAACGGCGGAGGGCAGCAAGGGGGGGAAGGACCCGGGGGAAGGGCCAGGGGAGGGGGGAGGAGCCGCGGACGCCGCAGCCGGAAAGGGGCCGCAGCGCGCCGGGAGGGGAGAACCGCCGGGAGGGCGCGAGGGGGCAGGGGCGCGCGACGGACGAGGGACCGCAGGGGCCCCGCGCGGGGCCGCAGGAAAGGCCAGGCCCAGGCGAGGGGCGCGGGGGCCGCGCGGGAGGCCGCGCCCGGCGAGGCCGGGGCCGAAGACCGGGGGGGGAGGCGGGCCGGAACCGGAGGAGGCCGCGCCAGGGCGGACAGGGAGCGGGGGGGACGGCGGGGGCGCCCCAGGGGAGGCAGGCCGGCGCGAGGGGGGCAGGCACGGGCGCGGGCCGCCCGAGCGGGAGCAGCAGGGGCACGGCCGGCGCGGGGGAGCAAGGAGCGGGGGCGGGCCCCGAGGCGGGCCCACAGGGCGGGCCACGGGCCACCGGGGGGAGGCGAGCCGCGGCGGGAAAGGCGAGGCAGGGCAGGGAAAACAGGGGCCCGGGAAGGGACGGAGACAGCGGGGGGGGCGGGGAAGGGGGGCACGACCCGGGAGGGCCGCGCGCCGGGCCGGGGAGAGCGCCGCCGCGGAGAGGCGACGGGAACGCCGGAAGGCGGGCCCGACCACGCAGGGAAAAGGAGCCCGCCGCGCGAGCGAGGAGGCGGAAACGGGGCGCCGCGGGAGGGGGGCGGGACGCGCGGGCGGCCGCGCGAGGGGAGACGGGGAGGGCGGGGAACGGCGGAGGGGCAGCAAGGGGGGAAGGACCCGGGGGAAGGGCCAGAGGGGAGGGAGGAGCCGCGAGACGCGCAGCGGAAAGGGGCCGCAGCGCGCCGGGAGGGAGAACCGCCGGGAGGGGCGCGAGGGGCGGCAGGGGCGCGCGACGGACGACGGGACCGCAGGACCCGCGGGGGGGCCGCAGGAAAGGCCAGGCCCCAGGCGAGGGGCGCGGGGCCGCGCGGGGGCCGCGCCCGGCGAGGCCGGGGCCGAAGACCGGGGGGGGGGCGGGGCCGGAACCGGAGGAGGCCGCGCCAGGGCGGACAGGGAGCGGGGGGACGGCGGGAGGCGCCCAGGGAGGCAGGCCGCGGCGCGAGGGGGGCAGGCACGGGCGCGGGCCGCCGAGCGGGAGCAGCAGGGGCACGCGGCCCGGCGCGGGAGCAAGGAGCGGGGGCGGGCCCGCGAGGGGCCACGAGGCGGGCCCACAGGCGGGCCCACAGGCGGGCCACGGGCACCGGGGGGAGGCGAGCCGCGGCGGGAAAGGCGAGGCAGGGCAGGGAAAAACAGGGGCCCGGGAAGGGACGGAGACAGCGGGGACGCGGGGAAGGGGGGCACGACCCGGGAGGGCCGCGCGCCGGGCCGGGGGAGAGCGCCGCCGCGGGAGAGGCGACGGGAACGCCGGGAAGGCGGGCCCGACACGCAGGGAAAGGAGCCCGCCGCGCGAGCGAGGAGGCGGAAACGGGGCGCCGCGGGAGGGGGCGGGGACGCGGGGCGGCCGCGCGAGGGGAGACGGGGAGGGGGGGAACGGCGGGAGGCAGCAAGGGGGGGAAGGACCCGGGGGAAGGGCCAGAGGGAGGGAGCCGCGAGAGCCGCAGCGGAAAGGGGCCGCAGCGCGCCGGGAGGGGAGAACCGCCGGGAGGGGCGCGAGGGGGCAGGGCGCGCCGGACGACGGACGACCGCGGGGGACCGCAGGAAAGGCCCCCAGGCGGCGCGGGGCCGCCGCGCGGAGGCCGCGCCCGGCGAGGCGGGGCCGAAGCGGGGGAGGCGGGGCGGAACCGGAGGAGGCCGCGCCAGGGCGGACAGGGAGCGGGGGGACGGCGGGAGGCGCCCCAGGGGAGGCAGGCCGCGGCGCGAGGGGGGCAGGCACGGGCGCGGGCCGCCCGAGGGAGCAGCAGGGCACGCGGCCCGGCGCGGGGAGCAAGGGAGCGGGGCGGGCCCACGAGGCGGGCCCACGAGGCGGGCCACAGGGCGGGCCCACGGGCCACCGGGGGGGGAGGCGAGCCGCGGCGGAAAGGCGAGGCAGGGCAGGGAAAACAGGGGCCCGGGAAGGGACGGGAGACAGCGGGGGGACGCGGGGAAGGGGGGCCACGACCCGGGAGGGCCGCGCGCCGGGCCGGGGGAGAGAGCGCCGCCGCGGGAGAGGCGACGGGAACGCCGGGAAGGCGGGCCCGACCACGCAGGGAAAGGAGCCCGCCGCGCGAGCGAGGAGCGGAACGGGGCGCCGCGGGAGGGGGGCGGGACGCGCGGGCGGCCGCGCGAGGGGAGACGGGGAGGGCGGGGAACGGCGGAGGGGCAGCAAGGGGGGGAAGGACCCGGGGGAAGGGCCAGAGGGGAGGGGGAGGAGCCGCGGAGACGCCGCAGGGGAAAGGGGCCGCAGCGCGCCGGGAGGGGAGAACCGCCGGGGAGGGGCGCGAGGGGCGGCAGGGCGCGCGACGGACGACGGGGACCGCAGGGACCGCGCGGGGGCCGCAGGAAAGGCCAGGCCCCAGGCGAGGGGCGGGGCCGCGCGGGGGGCGCGGCCCGGCGAGCCGGGGCGAAGACCGGGGGGAGGGGGCGGGAACCGGAGGAGGCCGCGCCAGGGCGGACAGGGAGCGGGGGGACGGCGGGAGGCGCCCCAGGGGAGGCAGGCCGCGGGGCGAGGGGGGCAGGCAAC